>NW_009258671.1:8320110-8328646 GCF_000687185.1 Egretta garzetta
ACTCCCTGCATGGAGCTACCGTTACAAAAGCATTCGCTTCTTTGGGCAAAACCTCCTCACCTCCAGACCCCGGAGTTGCAGGGCACTCCTTGCTTCCTTGCCTACACAGTAGAACAAATCAACAACATGATGCAATTCAGAAGGAAGAGACAGTACTCCAGGAGCTGCCAGGACTCTCTGGCACAGAAACAGGGCATTTTCTCAGAACAAGAAATCACCATGAATGGCATGGAGACCACTACTCTAATCTCCAAAGACTTTGGCCTCATATGTATTTAAGAAGCTGGGAGAAGTCGCAGTGACACAGACCTGTATATGAAGCAGTGTTTTTGTGTTTCGTAACAGGCTGCCAAGCATCGTTGTAGAATATATACCCAGTAAGACAACATGAACTGATCCGAGCAAGTCACCCATGAAAATCCATCTGCTCACTCATCCGCTCACTATTGACAGACCTGTCTCTATTAAATGGGAAGAAAATCAAAGAAGTCTGGTATTTTCTGGAGCATGCAGAGAAGCCCTATGGGAAGGGTGCATCCCCAGTCCTGTCACAGAGAAGCTGCAGAAGGGGACAATGACACTGACAACAGATTACATTATAAGCCTTCCCTGGAATATTTATATCCAAGATCATATTTAAGAGGGGACTACTATATTTAATAACGCAACAATGCACTAAAATTAAAAAGAAAGATTCTTTCTGATGTCATATGGAGCTTTGTACTCAGGATTATGGCTACTGTAATTTTCACTGGCAGTAACAGTAGAGGACGATGAGAAGAAAGCCCTCCAAAATTCCAATTCCCTTTTCCCGGATACTATTAGTTATTTAGAAGTTGCACCTGATCCTCCTGGAACGCACTCTGGAGCCCACATAAAGGCAGCATAATGCCCAGTAGCTATGGCAACTTGACACCCACCTCAGCTCTAAAGCTGAAACAAAGCCCACTGCAATAAAGCGACTGTAAATTGCCCTGTGCAAGAGACAAAGTTCAGCTACAGACAAAAATCACCCATTTTCTAGAAGTTTGCTTCAATATTAGTTACTGGGAATTCTCTCCCCACAGCCACTTTGTATAAGCAAAAGCCAAACCAACAGAAAGAACAGTAAACGATCTAAAAAGCTGACTGTAATTTGTAGTGTCTCTGGATAAATCAGAACAGCAAGAAGGTATTCCAGACTCCAGTGTCTTGCAGAGGTCCCTTCAAAGGTCCAAATGGGACAAGTTGTGTGCCCAGCAGCAGTTGCTCACCTCTTCTGTGACGCAGTTACCCAGGAGAGGCTATTTGTCGCTTTGGACTCCCTCTTCCATTTGCTGGCGTGAGAAATGCTGGGTGACTGTAACTTCTGCTACTCATTCACGACCTGCAGGCAAGAAAGTCTGCAGCCCAGATCATACCAAAAGGCAGTATTTATGCCCTGCCTCTGCCAACACCATGCTGACATTTAGCTTCAATGTTCAACTTGGAAGATCTACTGCAAATGCTATGTGTATTTGTAGGCAAGGACACAGGAAGCTGTTTGCAGGTGAAGTAAGAGCCTTGGACAACAGCAGTGGACTACCCTCTTTAATCCCCCAAGTTGCAGGATGGCTGATGACATGTGAAAGGGGTTGACAGAATCACAGAATGGCAGGGGTTGGAAGGGACCTCGGGAGATCATCCAGTCCAAACCCCCTGCTAAAGCAGGTTCTCCTAGAGCAGTTTGCATGGAACATCATCCAGGCAGGTTTTGAATATCTCCAGAGAAGGAGACTCCACAACCCCCCTGGGCAGCCTGTTCCAGCGCTCTGTCACCCTCAAAGGAAAGAAGTTCTTCCTTATATGCAACTGAAACCTCTTATGTTTCAGTTTGTGCCCATTGCCCCTTGTCCTGTCACTGGGCACCACTGAGAAGAGTCTGGCTCCGTCCTCGTGACATCCACCCCTAAGATATTTGTAAGTATTTATGATGTCCCCTCTCAGTATTCTCTTCTTTGGACTGAACAAGCCCAGCTCCCTCAGCCTTTCCCCATAGGAGAGATGTTCCAGTCCCCCAGCAGTGTTGCTGCGACAGACACCATTCCTACTCCAGCTCACACTAATCAGAAACAGGGGGTTCACTGGTGGCTTACCAGCAAACATGCTTTTTAAATTGAAATGTAAACAAACATTTGTTTTTTCACACTTATCTGTGAATGGGAGACCCCTTCCAGTCAAAACCATCCAGACTAGGTTGCAAGAATAGCTGCAATATTTCCTATTGATGACCTCTAGGGGTCCCTTCCAACCCAAAACATTGATTCTATGATTCTATCCTGGAGAAGCCGTGTTATTTTAAACAAGCAGCTGAACTTGTTGCAAAATGTCTTCTCCCTTCCTGTCCTCTTTCTCACATCACTTGTGTGTATTTAGGACTTCACAACAGCAGCAATCACCTCACGTGAATGTGGGCTTACCAGACAGATGTCATCTTGGAGCAAACTGGCTATACACATAAAAAGCTGTAGGGTTACTGACTTGATGGTGCTTATAATGGGGGTGTGGGGAAGAAATAAAACATCTGGTTTAAGAAAATGGGCCTTACACAACTGAGTTCCTTCTCACTCATCTTTCAAGTGCGTTGGCCAACTTTGGATAAACTTGACAGAGGTCTCACGGATTGCATCATTGTGACCATTGGCAATCAGACACCTCCATGTTACTATGACTGCTGAAGAAGGGCCAGGGAAGCTTTCTTCTCAGATGCCATTTGCCATGAACCACCTGCAACAGTGGCTGCCTTTTGCCTCGGTAGCAACCAAAAAGACTGAAAAGGACTACACAGGTTAAGAGGCATGGGACATTGCTGGCAGGACACTGGGGACAGAGCGGGGAGATGAGCTGTGCCCAGGGAAGGGCCCAGGGAATACTGCAGGAATGGAGGCTTGGCAGATGAGAAGAGAAGCAAGGTTAGTCGAAGGGGATTTTTACAAGAGATCAGCCACATCCATAGGCCTGGCTGTATTACTCTGCATTTCTGTTTGTTTTACCCTGTGTATTTAATGGGAATGAAATTCTTGCCCACTGAAGTGAATGGTAAAATTCTCAGCAACTTCAGAGGAGCTGAGATTTCACCTCAAGATTTTCCAAGTATGTCTACCTTATTCAGACATACCTCAAGGTAAATTTGACATTGGTGTATCTACAATAGTCTAGGCTGAACTGTTTGAAAACCAGGGAAGGCGCTGTAACCATGATCAGGTTCCAACAGGGAATAATTGCATGGAACATTCATCAATAAGAAGATTCACCACACAGGACCTTTTCTTTTGGACCAAAGTAATTTGCTGGATTTATAGACCTATTTGCAGTCCTATCACCAAAAGCCACAGACCTTGTAAGGTTTATTAGTCTTCATGTAAGAAATATATATAAAACAACAGTTTATTATAAATAAGGTAACGAGTGCTGGCAAAGCTAAAAAGAAAACATGACTGTATAAAACATTTCTATTTGGTACAAAAATACAAAGGGCAGTAAAATATTGCATTAAAAATTTAATTTGTAATTTGTTGTCACTTAAGGACTCCTCTTACAATTATGAAACTGGACAGATGAGTTTGGAAAAAACAGCCATTACAAGGATAATCATTAGCATGATTCGCATGATAAATACTGTTATTTTTTTATTCCTGAGGATTGATATTACTTAAGGAGGTTAAAACAGGCAGTGATTTCACCATATTTGATAAGGTTCAGCATGGTTCCCAATCACTTGTTTAGCTTTTATCAGGCAAAGAGCTGGAAGTATGCTTTCTTTTCATAGTTAAATTGGGATTTTAAAAAGAGTAAGATGACTAGGCTGACTACTCTCCCTTCTAACAATCAAACAGGGCTTAAATCCTTAAGGGAATAAGATGATCATGAACTAAAAGGCTTGGGAACTTTTTCTTGTGCTAAGCAAGAGCTTTTAGGGAGAAAGCCGTATACGCCTGTGAAGGAGGGCAAAGCAGGGCTTTGTTCCTTGAACAAAGCTCTGAGCAAGATATGCTAAAATTCTAATCTTGCACCACTTCATTACACAACCCTCTTGTACCTTCCACGGACTAATGCACAGCAAAGCTGAAAGGCACAGGCTGGGGATGACAGAGGTAACTGTACCCACAGACCAGTTGACTCATCGCCTGGCCACTCAACAAGCGCAGTTGCAGTCTAAGCTTGAAAACAGCAAAGTCAACTCACACGTAGCCTTTATTCCCTCCCATTTCTTTTCCTCTTGACATTCCATTCTGCAAAGCTATTCCCACTACTCACATGGGTTTTGCTGCTGCTGTAACTCCTTACAACCTAATCTTTCTCCTGCCATTTACTGAACTGGTTGCAGATAATGGCTTAATGACATAAGACTGCCCTAAAGTCAACATTTTAGTTTACCTTAGAGTGAGAAGTGCTCTGATTTGTGAAGTCCAGCCCCTAAAATTCAAGTTAATTACATTGCTCATCACCCTAATCCCTTTCAGAAAAGATGAGGCATCACTGCAAACATCCCCCCACCTTCAATCCAACAGCATCCTCTCTGCATACCCAACTGCGCTTTTGGGGGAAGAACAGGCTTTGGTCTATGACTAGGTCTGAAATGAATGGTAAACTTTGAAAAGTCAGACCCCACTTATTTCTAATGAGACAAGAGTAAAAGGCACGCAGGGCAATCTATAGCATCAGTTGGCAGCTAGAAAGGAGCAGCTTCCTCCCTCTTCAAAGATAGAAAACACCCTTCTGTAACCTTTCCACTTCATCAATCTGTAGCAAAAAATACTGTCTACCCACCTCATTTGAGGGCACACACCAAACACTGGTTTTTTTAGATCCTGCACTGCCTTGAGATTGTGTTTTCTCACCGAATTCTCATCTTCTTTCTTCATTATTACAGAAGTTTGCATCTCAATATTAAAGAAGTCACCTTAAAGGTAATTGTAGGTCTTGCAAAAGTAATTCTTAATCACAAGGAATTTCTACCAAACATATTTTGTTTTCTTCTTTTCAATAAGTACAAGACATTCCTTCTGGATCTGCCAGTCACAGTCCTAGAAAACACAGATTTAACAAGCCTACACATCTAACTGTTTCCAGTATCTGCATGTTGTACATGAAGAAGCAGAATATAAAGCGAAAAGAAGAACGAGTAAATTATAAGACTGAGAAAAGTTAACGGGACCTACAGAGTTAAAAGTTGACTTAAACCAACCATAATTGAAATTACTTATGTGAAAAGAAACAAAAAAGCCTTGTTCTGTCTTTGCAATTCTAGAAATAGCAGAAGAGGTATGAAAGATTAAAAGTAAGAAAAGTGCAAGTTGTTCAAATTACTGGAACAGCCTGAATGCTTGATGATGCTCATCAAAAAAATGAGGGGCAAGCAACAGCATGCAAATGACAGGACACACAGGATGTGGAAAGCCTTTTCCCCCAGCATAGCTCTGGCACCAAGAAAGCCACTGGAACTATGGCTAAGCAAGACAAGGCTGGGATTTAAAACGTGCTGATCAGTATCAGCAAGGCAAGAAATCACTGTATTTGAGATACCGACAAAGTAATCCTAGCTGCTACCTGGCACTTGTACTCTGTGAATTGTTCCACTTTCATTCCCCAATTCAAACACTCCATAAATCTGCTAAATCAGCTTTCAAAAATTGAAAGGATAGGTACATGTGTGACTATTTAAGCACTATCAAACGTAGCCCCAGACCACAGAGTAACTCAGATTTTCAGAGGTAACAGGTTCCTCACTGTTACCTTATTCCTGTAATATTATTTCCCAGCCTTTCTGAAGTCCTCTCCAGAAAAGCATGAGCACCTGAAGCAACATGTAGTGTGTCTCCTGCAGAATACAGTCAGCAAAACAAGGGAAGGCACGCTACAGCAGTAGCAAAGGCAGCAGGCGAAGACATGGGAGAAATGAGATTACAGAATAAATCATTGTATTTCAAACCATCTCTGCTGGAGGTGGAAATGCATAAACTCGGTTACTGACCAGAAAAGATGGGGGAAAAACACCCTGGTAGATAGACTAAACGTTTAAGTTCTAATTACTAGTGTTATTAGAGACTTGATTACAATATTCCAGAGCTTCAGCTCAATTGCATATTAACTTCAACACTGAAAACAGACATTTTCATACCTCTAATGAGCAAGCTGACACTGTGTAGCCCGCAGATCAAACACACCAAGCGCTCTGCTGAACTAGTTGCCTGGTGAAGCTTTCAGGGAGCTCCAAGCAAACACTTTGACCTCTTCCAGGGTGCAAAGCCCAGCCTAGCAGTGCTCTTCTGTCCCTCAACCCCCCAGTGACTGAGATATGCTGACTTTGCGATACCGAATTATTCATTACAATTCTATCAGATGGGGGAACTAGGTTTGGGCTCCTTTTCTTCCCAACAAAGTTTCTCTCTGCTGCAGAGAAGAGAGCACCTTCACAGCCACATGACTCATGGGCTGCCATGTTTCAGTGCGGTTCATGCGTAAATTCACTTCTGATCCTGGCTTTCTTGTCACCCTGTTTGACTGCTTTAGAAGAGTTCTTCAGAGACTGGAAGCAATAAAAAGCAGTTCATTAAAAATGCCCCCGCAGCCCACACCCCCCTTCCTGAGTCAGGAGTTTACTGCCTGTGACACCATGAGGATATTTCAGCCGCATGCTTGCTTTGCCTCAGACACAAATTTAACTCTGGAAATAGGACAGAATATGAAAGCATCTCCACCCCAAATGCTCATTAGCCTGGCAGGTATGTCACAAGCATATTCCAGGTCACAGACGGACGGATCCAGCGCTGTGTGGGAAAGAGATGTTCTTGTCACACCTGTGGCAGTTATTACCTTTGCTTTTGCCAAGCAGGCTGCCACAAGCACACACAGGAAATGGGAGATGGTCTTGCAAAAGATGCACCGTGAGCAGAGGCTATCAAGTAGCAGCTCCTTTATGTTCATGTATTTAGACAACCAAACATCAGCAAAATAGCATGAGAGAGTGCACAGGAATTTCTGAGAAGGATAATTGTAACAGAAAAGCCAAGTCTTTGCATGTAAGACGTTGATCTCCTTACAGAAAATCATAGTATCAGTCCAATAATACCAGTGTTCCTTTTCAATGTTTCAAAATGAAAGCAATGTGTTGATGCTGTCTTCTTCTGCAGAAGCCACTGCTCCTACTCACTGCAACACCTCCAGGAACTTAGCACAACGAAAGAGTTGAGGCACAACAGGCTGTCTCTACGCTGACTTGCACATGTTGCAATCGTTGTTTGTTCTCACATACTATCCATGTACAAGGAGGGAATTTATTTGGTGAAAAAGATGCATTTTTTGGCCATTTGTTTCTCTGTTGCATTCAGATGGTGATGTGAAACTGCCGTGAAGCATACCAAACGTTTCTAGAGACATCCTGTTTGCTTACAATGATAAAAAAAAAAAGCACTGCTCTGAAAGGTACAGCAGAGACAGTAACATAAGATTTTCAAAAGTTGCATTTCTGCTAGATGTTGAGTTCAGGTTGCCAAATCTTCCAGCCAGCCAGATGGTGAATTAGAGATTCAGCTATGAAAATCCAATGCTTTTCAGTGGGAGTCATGTGCCTCAAGTCACTTAGCTTTGGAAAGTAACCCGTCTCCCACCACAGCCAGTATTTGTTGTATCACAGGTCCAGATGCACATAAACTTGTAAACCCTGGCTCCCCTTCAGTTCTGTTTCTGAAGCTGTAGCCACAACATCAGTAGCTGAAGCATTCTGAAGACTTAACAGCCTGAATGACTACCCCATGCATTTGGCAGCAACTCTGCTCCATATTTTTAGGACGCTGAAGAAAACAGGACCTATGCCAAAATGCAGGCAAGCTCAGAACATATACCAACAGCACCTTAAATTTATCTTTTTTTATTGCTTTGCCCTATAAATACAGCACCCTTTTCAGGTGACAAAGCATGACGCAAGGCTGAAGGGGTTAACACCAACTAGCTCTGCTGGTCTGTCACTGGGGTTCTACCTTCATCTCCCTGCTCGGCAGTTGTCTCTGTTAACACCATAGAATCATAGAACGTTTTGGGTTGGAAGGGACCCCTAGAGGTCATCTAGTCCAACCCCCCTGCAATGAGCAGGAACACCGCTAACTAGATCAGGTTGCTCAGAGCCCCATCCAACCTGGCCTTGAATGTTTCCAGGGATGGGGCCTCCAACACCTCTCTGGGCAATCCATTCCAGTGTTTCACCACCCTCATTGTAAAGAATTTCTTCCTTATATCCAGTCTAAACCTACCCTGCTTCAGTTTAAAACCATTACCCCTTGTCTTGTCACAGCTGGCCCTACTAAAAAGATTTTCCCCATCTTTCCTATAGGCCCCCTTTAAGTACTGAAAGGCTGTAATCAGGTCTCCCCGCAGCCTTCTCTTCTCCAGGCTGAACAAGCCCAACTCTCTCAGCCTGTCCTCATAGGAGAGGTGCTCCAGCCCTCGGATCATTTTTGTGGCCCTCCTCTGGACCCGCTCCAACACTTCCATGTCCTTCTTGTGTTGAGGGCTCCAGAGC
>NW_009258671.1:8329981-8337944 GCF_000687185.1 Egretta garzetta
TGTCCTTGAGGAGCTGGAAATTTGCTTTTCTAAAATTCAGAGTCCTGACCGTACTCTTTGTTCTTCCCATTTCCCTCAGGAGCGTGAGCTCTACCAGCGCATGATCACTGCAGCCCAGGCTGCCTCGGATCTTGACGTCTCCAACGAGCTCGCTTGCATTGGTGACCACCAGGTCCAGTATCGCATCCCCATACTAGCACCACCTTCCATAGTCCCATGAGAAAGTAAAGCTGCTCTCTACAGAAAGATCAGAAGCTTGCAGCTGTAACAAAGCATAATCCTTTATAAACACCTTTCGCACTGGAAAGAGCCAGAGATATTAAATCCTGATCTAATACCATTTAAAAATCAGAATCCCAAGTCCAACCGCTTTAAGATTTTAAAGCTGCAGGTTTTGGTAATGTACAGGTCACTTTGTAAGTGAGGATCAGGGCTTACATCTTCCAGTAGGTCACATCAGCTGGTGTGTAAGGCAGCAGCGAAGGGGGTTTTGAGTCTTGACTTAACAGTGCATAAAGAGCGAAGGGATGCCACCTTAAAAAAAGCCTACTAAATCCCTTAACCTTGAGAAAAGCTATGCTCCACAGCACCCTGCCTGCACAGATCCTGACAGATAGGGTCTGCGGTTTTGCTTAAAGACACTGAGAGAAGAAGTATATTCAAAACTTGGCACAAAAAACTGCGAGTGTTATTGTGACATGCCAGGGAAACACGGAGTTGAATGCACTTCTCTGGGATCCAAGAATCTGTGTAATGGATACAGGCCAGAATTCGACACGGCAGTTCTGCCCTGGCATAGACCATATTAAGAGCTTAATCACTGTTTCACCCATACATGAGCAGTTTAAAAATCGGTGGGGTGGAAAAAGAGAAGCAAATGCGAAGTCACTTAGACCAGGGGGTAGATCATTTAAAAGGCCTTTTAAAATAAAATTTATGATGGTAGAGAAGTTTACCATCATCACCTACTGATACACCAAATTGCAAGATTTATTACTTCAAGCTGTTGTAACTAAGCTGCATCCAAAGCCCTTCTCATTCAGCCTTGAAATTGAACAGAACCTCTAATCTTGATCCTATCAGGTTTTTTCTGCTTATCCTCTATTACACTTCAACTTAAAAATCAAATGTTGTTGTTGACACTCTTCAGCTCCAGTAAGCACAGAAAAAAACCCCCACAAGCAGGAACAACTTTTAATCACACAGGACAGCAATCAAAACCTGAAAACCGTTTGATAAATTGGCACTTGTTTCTCAGTGACATGAATCATCACACCATGGCATGCAAATGATGCAAACATGCTGCGTGAACTCATAATCTCAGAAAACAACCATCATCATTGTCAGCATTCAAACAGCCCCTCCCCGCTCAGTCCGTTTTTGTTGTCGTTGTCGTCATCAGTCCTACAGAAGATTATTGTGCTTGCAAAGCTGTGCAGATCTTATTTTCATGAATATAAACTAATGCTCTGAGATGTCGTAGGACAACGATTCACCTCATGTGTCTCTGTCAGCATTCCTCAGTCAAAACGTACAATTGCCAGGCAAGTGCAGAGCACATATATAGAGTCTATATGAAGAACTACGGTGAACTTGCTTTGCTGTATACCCAAGCTATACAGAGACCCACTTCTACGGTTACCTAGTAGTCAGCTGCTGCATGGACCATGGAGAAATTGTCACCAGGCTGTTCAGCACAGCCTGGGCTGAAGGCAGGAGCCAACAGTGCAGCTCCAGTCCTAGCCCTTCATGGTCCCAAACAATTCTGAACCTCTCCCCGTCATCTGCCTTTTCAGTCTACCTCTGGGGATCTAAATGAGAGCACACAGCTTGGTGGGTGGCAGGGATGCTTGAAATTATATTTGGCTTCTATAAATGTCAGTCTCTAGCTTCTTCCCCTTTTAATGATATGAGACTGGTATTTTGATACCGTCTTTCAAGAAAGAATGGACAAAACTACAAAGTAAAATAAAAACCTGTCTAGCTGTAATTCAAAGAGTAGGGGTAGTTGTTTGGTGTCTCACTGCACCAGACAGGTTCAAGAAGTGGATGCAAGAGGAGTTGGAACAGCAAAGCAGTCAGCTAAAATCAAACAGGAGGAGAGCTGCACAGATACCAAAGAATCACCAAACTATTAAGTTTCACAAAGCATCTGAAGTACTTCAAAGTCACAGGAAAGGTTCATTTGTCAGAGGGTGAGCAAAATGCAAAGAGTCAAGGGGGAGTTATAAAATACTGCGTGTGCTTTAAGGCACACTCGCCATCTTAGTTGTTACAGCAAGTAATTCACTAATGCTGATTTTGTAGTAACTACCACTTATGAAATCCCCTCACATATAAGTATTATTTATGATGCTTTTAGGAGGCTTAAATAAAGCTCTGAGAGTAAATGCAAGGGTTTATTTCACTGCCTCTTCCCCATGAGCAAAAAAATAAACTGATTAATAAGTTAAACGGAGATTGATCAGGGGTCTGTGAATGAATTTAAGTGACCAGGCTCCCTCCAAGGTTCACCCTCCTTGTTGGGAAAGACATGAGGTTAAACAACCCATGCTTTTATTAGGCTGAACAAAGCCACAATACTGTTTGCTATGAAACAGGAATGCATTTATAGTCATTTAAACAACAATTAGAATGAAAGTTTCCTCCAAAAGTCTTAAAGCTCCAAGTATGCTGGCCAAAGACTACTGTATCACTAATCTGACAGAGAAAAAACAGTATTTTTCCATCATGTCCTTAGTGGTTGTCACGACGGAACTTGGAGGCGTGGGGGGAAGAGAAAAGATGATTCTGCCTGTTTCCTGTATCTCCCAACAAAAATGTGGGAAAATCTGGGATCCTTTCTCAAGGGAGTTGACAACTACGATTCTTTATGTCACCACTCAGAGAACTCTGGTATACCTGGTTAAAAACACTCTTGCATACACCATGTGCATATATCCGTGATTCAACAATAGTGTAAATTATTTACAAATATCACAAAGTTAATCCCAGTCTTTTCTTCCTCCATTTATCTTCCTGCTCTTAATCCTCTGCAGCCAACTCCTTAATTCTCAATAAAACTATCATTTCTCTTTCTTCTGCTTTCCCCACCTAAGATGAAAACTGCCATGAAATGCTGAGAAGTTTCTCAAATCTCTATTGGGAAAATACCTGAGCAGCAGCACTAGGCTACCTGATTATGTGTTTTCAAGAAAAAGTATTTCTATAGGAGGCCATATTGTCTTAAACACAGATTATGAGAATACAGTTGTTTCTTCACTGTTTGTCACTACTGTAACCCAGCTCCAGGAAGCTGTGTGTATTCTGCTCCTGAGTACCCAACAGGTGTTCATTCCTGATACTCTGGTATCTCAGGAAGGGTTCTTTTGGAAATAGTGGTGTGACCATTTTCCTCCTCCTTTTTTTCCTCCCTTTCTAGAGATTTAAACTTTCAGTTCATAAGGTATCATAATTGAAAAGCAAAACAAAAATCAGCATGGATGTCCTCCCTTTCCCCCTAAATGCAGGCTGACCAACCTCAAAGCTTCCCAAAAAAGCATGCAAACTCTCTGATCTCCTCAAGTCTGTGATAGTGCAGGTCACTTACACTGCTCCTGACATTCATAGCGTTAACCACAGTATTTCTCTATGAGCCAATTTTGCAAAACTTCTTGTGGTGGGCAGAGCTAGAGATTCCTTATCTTTGGTTTGTAGTTCTTCAGACGTTTCAGATACTCCAGAACACCAAATCCCATGTTACCTTAAATTTCCCGGGTTAAAATACATCATTACTCACCTTTTTCCCCTCTGTACTGTCACCACTGACATAGGACAGTTTTCGACGGACATAGAAGAGCATATCGTCTTGCCGGGGGGCCCACTTCTCCATAAAATATGTTGAAAACATCCAAGTCCAGAACACAATACGGTCATCTTTGAAACACCCTAAGAGGCATAAAAGAAAGGAGAAGTAAGAGTTATGGAATTAGCATGTCACATTTGATTGTGCTTAACATGACACCCAAAGTCTTTGCTACACATGGTGCAGTTGAACCCAACTGCAGCAGAAATACTCTTGCACAGCTCAGTAAGTTTTTCTACAGTGTACAGCATAGCTGCCATTCAGCACGAACCCATAGCCCATCTTTGGCCATCATCAACCAAAACCACCTTCTGGCAACCAGTCTGCCACTGTGCACAACGAACACAGATCAAGGCCTATCCTTGCTATGCCTGTGCCGCGGAGAAGGAAGGACACTGAGCAAGAATACATCAAAGAAGCACCCAAGGAGTAATTTCAAAGGCATGTAGTGCCAATATATACTCCAGTTAATGATGCGAAGCCATCAGCTGCCAACAGATTTATTATATGCTCTCAGGGAGTACAGTCAATCCTTCAGAAACCAGCAGCTGATACCTCCCTCAAATTGATACACAGGAACAAGACTGTACCCATACAGGGGTGACTGTAATTCACCCTCTTTCTGACAAGGAATAAAACCCACCTCTTCCTCAAGGAAATGAGATTTGAAGTTGTGAATCCCAATTAAACCAGAAAAAGTAGGGGGAGAAGGAAAAAAATGGGAAGAGGAAGATGCAACAAAGTCTTGTTCAAGGAGACAGACAAATTACATCAGCAGTATCACGGCAGTCAGCCTCTCACCAGGAAAAGAAGGCACAGTAGAGGTGACATCACATTTTGTGAAACACTTCAAAGCACTTAACTATAATTAAACAGCAAAAGGTGCTGCATCTCTGTGCTGTACGGCTTGCATGCTGCTAAAGGCCAAAATTGCTACAGACAAGGAGAGAAGTCACTGCTGTGCCTAGTGACAAGGGAGCTGAATTTCTCCGCTACTGCTTGGTCCTACCAGAGTCTCCTTGATGGAGTAATTGCATTCCCTCCCTGAAGCCCTACTGAGAGATAACTGCAGCTGTTAGCCACAGCCTCGCTGTATTAAAACCTGTGAAGAGAGAAATGCTAAAAAAAATTATATTACAGAATCACAGAATGGCAGAGGTTGGAAGGGACCTCGGGAGATCATCCAGTCTCACCCCGCTGATAAAGCAGGGTCACCTAGAGCAGGCTGTACAGGACATCGTCCAGGCGGGCTTTGAATATCTTCAGAGAAGGAGACTCCACAACCCCCCTGGGCAGCCTGTTCCAGTGCTCTGTCACCCTCAAAGGAAAGAAGTTCTTCCTCATATTCAACTGAAACCTCTTATGCTTCAGTTTGTGCCCACTGCCCCTTGTCCTGTCACTGGGCACCTCTGAGAAGAGTCTGGCTCCGTCCTTGTGACATCCACCCCTAAGATATTTGTAAGTATTTATGAGGTCCGCTCTCAGTCTTCTCTTCTTCGGACTAAACAAGCCCAGCTCCCTCAGCCTTTCCCCATAGGAGAGATGCTCCAGTCCCCTCATCATCTTTGTAGCCCTGTATTGCTGAGAAACAGCAAAAACCTGAAATGGATGATGGATGGTAGTGTTATGTACAAGACAGAGAGACAGGTGGGGGGTGTGCATGTACACATGTGCAGCTGACAACCTGCCGTCCAGAACATCTGTCTTTTACAGTGGCTTATTTCCCTAAAAGCTATATGTCAGCTGCCAGACTGGTACACACGTTGCTCCCCAGCCCTCAGCCACCATTCAGGTTGGTGTGTTTCCCTCCCAGCAGCACACTGCACGTATGAAATAGTTCTGCAAAGAGAAGAATCTTGCATGAGACAGAAGTGACCTTTGTTTACAGTGATACCTGGATTAAGCTTTAAAAGATTTTCCAGTCAATTGCCAAGAAAGCTGACACATACCAGAACAATGAACACGAGTTTTCTTAGACACTGGTGGCTAAATTCAGGGCTTCATAAAGCAATCAGTCTTTTAATCCAGAAGTGTAAGTCATCACATTTTCCTACTTCATCACGTGTGCAATATTTGCAGGACAAATCTTTCTTCCAATCTTTAATTACTGTAGTGTGCAAGAGATTAGACTTTCAAATTTTTTAGCAGACAAGTGGGTGATTGAAATCAAAATATTAGGTCTCTCCAACTAAACCCAAAAGTAATATTGAAAACAAAATGAAATTCCACTGATGGACCGTGAACAGAATACATTAAACATCAAGTAGGATGGTATTTGAAAATATGTATATAGTTGATTGTATTTAAAAAAAAAAAAAAAAAAAAAACCAACAAAAAGGCTGAGAGACAACAGAAAAGGCCAAGGTAGGTAGTTCCCAGTGCAGGTTAATTCCAGGCCATGCTGCAATTGCTTTATTTGCATGGCTGCAGTGAAGTCATTTCAATTACTTAAGGTGGCATAGAACATAATGTGCAATCGTGAATAAAATATGCAATGCACTTAAGTACTATCCAGTTTTTCCAGCAGAGAAAGGGAATCAAGCACTGGAGAGATCAGATACGGGATACTGGGCATCTACAGCATCTGAACCCCCTCCCTTGGGCACAGGTGAACAGGACCGTAAGGCAAACAGCTATATCCGAGAGCCTCCCACATAAGAGTGGATTCAAATGTGTTCAGGCTCCCCTAACCAGGCTGAGGCAGAACAGGATTATCACCAGTGAGTATATTCACAGATAACCACCGAGAAGAGAAAAAGAACTGTCCAGGTTTAAGGATATACCACTGACACAAGGACAAATGGCTCTAAACTACCCACCAACACATAAGTAGGCTGGAAATTCAAAGCCAATTCCTAAGTATTCAAGCCATGAAGTTCAGGAGCAGTATTCCCCCTCTGTTGGAATGGGGAAGGCAAAAATCCCTACAGCTGTAAAGACAGAGCTCAACTTGGTTAAGAAGGTTCATGTGGTACCAGTGACAGCCGAGGACACCGTGACCCGGTCCCGCCTCTTTATTTAGCAAAGAGTAGAAAACAGGGCATGTATTCATCGTGATTCATTAATGGTCTCAAAGAAACTTATTAAATCTCATGGGTTTTGAGTACCTGAATTCCCAGCTTTAATTAAATGGAGAGTGGGGAGGAAAGGCAGAAAGAGGACTGCCCTGAGTTCATCTGGAGTTCTAGGAAAATCAAAGGAAAAAGAAAAAAAGAATCAAGATTCTGTACGAATAATCTCTGAAAAAGTTCTCCTGTTCAAAAGTATACCACTTTGGTTTTGCTTCATAAATAAGTAAACAAAATAACCCTAGCCAAGCCACTCCTAAATTTATACAAGAACTTTTTTCTACTGAGGGGGAAATATTTTTCCCTTATAAAGCAAAAATCATCAAGTTACCTAAACCCAGCATTACAAACAAGGGTTAAACTACTTCTAGATTCTGGCAGTACCTGCAAAAAATCTGAGAGGCTGTCATATGAGCTGCTTACACCATCAGATATGTTTTACACGATAAAGCACAGGAGTTAATAAACTCTTCTGAACTACTTATGGGTGGTTATAACGGAGCATTAATACATGCAGGAGAACAGCAAAATGGGGTAAGGTACTAGGACTTTGTGTGTGCTTTTACCCTTGCTGGGGAAAGCTAGACAAACTAATTGAATGTATTCAACATTAGCCTAAACAGAAAACCAGGGGACAGAAGTGCTGTGGCAGTGAAGCTACTTCAGCACTGCAGCATAATGCAGGGGTACAAAAAAAAACCTGAAAACCCTTACAGCTTTCAATTCAAAACCCCACCTGCAACAGATTAGATGTAAAGTTGTCCTCCAAGCTCCAGGGATACTTGGGCACACTGCTGTAATTAAAACCAGCCTGAGGATGTTCGAACTGTGCTGACTGCAGTGGCTAAAGGACTTTTCTTGAAGCCAAAAAGAGCCAAATCACTTCCACGCAGCTCTTTTATTAAATTTTAGTAGAGGCAGGAAGGATGGGGAACAGCACACAAGAAGAATTAGCCTTTAAAATCTACTATTAAATAGCATTAACTTGGAAAGGAGACAAGAAAATTTGTAATTGTAATCCAGACTTCTTAAAAATGGGGGGGGGGGGGGG
>NW_009258671.1:8338165-8348884 GCF_000687185.1 Egretta garzetta
TTTTAGAACCGCGTTTTTAAAAAGGTGGGGGGGGGGGGGGATGGAATCTATCCCAATTTCAAGCCAGAAACTGTCAGATCCAATATGTCCACTCAAGCTTGCTTGTCTGCAACTATTAGATCCCCAAAAGTGCAGCATATCCTTACGGTTATTTTGGTGGTTTACAGTATCTCACTGGAAGCCTTCCAGTTTTGCCAAGAAGCAACTTGGAAACTGTTTTTAAAACTGTTGTGGGTAATGGTTTTGAAGCGGTCAGGCTAACAGCCCAGCAGACAAAGTTACTCTTTTCAACAGACAGAACAAAAGCACAAAGCCTTAATTTCTCAGACTTTGCCACAGCACCCTGCTGAGGGGCCTCAGCTGCACTCAAGATGCTAGGGCTCAGAGAGCAGTTCTGTCCCCACTACGAGCCACCCACTGAAGAAGTGGACAGAGTCAGCCCGCAGCTGAATTGCTGATGACCTTAACCCTCTGCCATTATACTTGATACTGCTTCCGTCTACCTGGCAAGGACTGAGATCAAAATCAGAAGCCAGTTTTTCATAGCCCGGACGATCATGAGTTGGCAGCAGCTTTCTACCACGTTGCTCCATCGCCGTTCGCACAACACTCAGAAGATGTGCACGCACACATACGCACTACCGTTCAGTTGGAAGGCCCTTAATAAAAGACCTGGCACTTAAAAACACCTGAAGCTTTGACTTCAGTATTTGGGGAGACCTTTTAAAATGCACAGTTTTATTTTTGCCAGAGGAAAACTTGAGCCTTCTGCAACACCAGAATTAGACAGTATTTGCAAAGGAATCAAATTCCATCTATAGTTGAGAGCATGTAGCAAGACAGCTTCCTGAAAACACTCCTCCCCTAGCAAATTCTGCTTCTAAATGAATAAAATGGAATTAAGAATTCAGACTATAAATCTTAATACACTAAAAGTTGATTATATAATTATGAGACCTTTGTCATGAATAAATCCTAATTACAACAATTTACTGTAATGATTCATTTACATGGATTTTATCCTCATTAGAAGCAAGATTTATGCCAGCTGCTATGTAATAAATGTCTTTCTTTTTACCTATTAGGTTTTTATATTGAGCATGCATTTCAGGGAACTGACTCCAGATCCACATAAGAAGTTGTGATTTATTTTTTTTTTTTAATTAATGCTTTCAAAAAAATCAGTGGATAAAGAGAAGCGTCAGCATATTATTTTGCTTCAAAGGAACAGAAGAAAAGATTTCCCATTTGGTGGATAATAATTTTTTCAGCACGTACCACTCAGAGCTTAGAGGAACAATAATTTCAGCTAGACAGGGTTTCTTCCTCTGTTTTTGTTCCTCTAGCCTGCCATGAGCTACTCTTAACTGTGAAACATCATAAAAACTAATTTTATCCAATTCTACCACAGTGCTATCATCTGCAAAATGAGCATCCTTAGATGTCTGGGGGTTAATTAAATGCTTATGAAGATCTTTACAGTCCCAGCATGGAAAGCAAACTAGACTTCTGAGCGATTCACACTATATTTAATTTTTGAGTTTAGCCAAGTATTCTTCAAGGACAGTATGAGAAATGCTTCACATAGACTAAAGCTACCTTTGATAGTAAAAAGTTATAATTATGACTGCATAAAATCAGAATGTACGTTCCCTGCTCAGTGATAGTTGCCAGCTAGCCAGATCATTAGGAATCCAAAGTTCAGTCTTCTTCCCACGCCTGCATAAAAGGACACAATTTATCCCTTCAGTTTGACCTTATACAAACACAGGACTTCACCAAACTTTCACAAGCTCACTGGCAACCAATAAATCGAGAGCAGGCAACAGAGAGGGAATGCTTTACCAAAGGAGAGGCCCTCAGAGCACATCCGTGCAGCACATCCCATAAGTACCGGGGCTGGGAAAGGAGCTGTTCTGCTGATGCCAGCTGTAATGACACCCCACAGTGAGAAGTGCGCTTTTGCAAGCACGCAAGTCCTAAATCTGTCAGAAAAGACAACAGATACTTTCAACATAAGTTTTCCTGGCAGAACTCTAGCTAGAAAAGGAAGGCATCATGGTAACAGCAGTGACAGGGACAAGGCAGATGCCACAGATTAAACATCTTGCTCTGCCACAGACACAACCCTCTCTTCCTCGCCCTAAAATGGAGGTAACTGTTCCCCTACCCCATCACGTGTTGCATGCACACAGCCATAAACATAATATGGAGAGGAGAAGCAGAAAGTAATTAAAGATGAAAGAATAATTTTATAACAAAATTCTTTACTAACAGACTAGCACACACTTGTTTACTAACAGACAGTAATTTACAAGGAGGATGGATGGAAGCTCATTTGAAGTTGAATGAAGAACAGTCTAAACTAAATAGAAACATTGCTGCTCTTCCCTTTCTTTCCGTAGGCATTTGAAAACTATACCCTCTATCACGCTTTCAAACTTGCACACATATATTAGACTTTTTTACAGCAATATAACTGATTTAAACCTTGGCTTCATAGCATATCTATAAAGGAGTTGACAAAATTTGAGCTTCAAGCATTGAGTCATCAATGTTAGAAGGCTGAGAAAAACATTAGGCCAATTACTCTTACAGCTACTGTGCCATATTTACTCATTTGCCAATAGATGATATCACCACTCTTGTATTTATCGCCCTCTCTAAGCACAACTAAATGGTAGGCGTCATTGCGAACCCCAGAATCGATATGTAGTTTCAGTACACGCCTTAAATTTAAAGCCTGTTCGCACCAGATAATTGACTCAAGGGCCCAGAATAACACGAACCAGAAGCTGTCGCTTGGATCAAAGACAAATGCTGTCCTCTGTGTGGAGAGGTGAAGATAAACACATTTCTACATTCAGGAATAGACTATAAAGTCTTCCATGAAGGCCTGTGAACAATTCCATGAAATAATAGGTCCAAAACACTTGAGATTCAGAGAAACTGAGCTCAACTGATAACTTCCACTTCCCAAAACACAGAAATGACTCAGTGCTGACTAAACAGAAGTTGTGCTTAAGCCTTACACTGAACTAAACCATAGCACATAAAATGTAATTCTGTTCTGAAGATAGTGAAACACCGGAACGGGTTGCTCAGAGAGGTGTTGGAGGCCCCATCCCTGGAAACATTCAAGACCAGGTTGGACTGGGCTCTGAGCAACCTGATGTAGTTAGAGGTGTCCCTGCTCATTGCAGGGGGGTTGGACTAGATGACCTCTAGGGGTCCCTTCCAACCCAAAACATTCTATGATTCTATCCCAGTTTACCCTATCCAGTAATAGTTTCCCTCCTATACCACAGAGCTTTACCTTTGAAACTCTCTGGACAAGCCATGGTTATAGCAATGCAACTTCATGGTCCAGACTTGGAAAGCACCTGTCAATCACATCACATACCTATCCTCTACTTGCAAAGTGATGGAATTATATCGCTCTGGAAAAAGGGAAGGAAAATGCCACAATATAAACTTTTGGTTCTGAGGACCAAAGTATAACCTTCAAGTATATTTCACATTCACTAGAGATGGCTCTCTACTGCCCCATGCTCCTCCTGACCCCTCAGACTCACCCCTAACCCTAATGCAATGCATTTTCATTCATATAATTAGATACAGAATTTGCCTAGATTCTGAAGTTTTCTCTTTTATCCACAGAGGCTATACGTTCAGGGTCAAGGCTGATGCATCAAGGGAGAGCTGTCACGGAAAGGCTTTTAGGAGGTATAGATTCCCTGCACCATAACCATACCCCTATCTAGCCACTTACTCTTTCATTGGATGGAATAGATTTATGCCACAAATGTTAAGACAGAAGGCTTTGGTTTCAATATAGCATAATTTCCAACCATCTAAACAGCAGACGCTTGACAGACAGTTTATCTTTGTTACCATGATTTATTACCTTCTTCAACATAGCATGCATATCAACTACAACCAGTTTCCTATCTCCCTGGAAAATATGAAATAGTTCATTTATTTTGCAGCATCACTTTGGGTATCATAAACAAGCTCCTCCTTTCTGCCCAGGAGAGAAAATAATTCATGGAAATTAAACTTTCCCAGTAACTCTCAAGGTCATTAGGCGTGCGCATATTCTTCCCAACTAAGAATCCTCCACGAATAATTTTGATGCCACAAAATGTACCTTATTAAAATATGCAACAGGATGGAGATAGTTGAGAATCAGACAACGAAATTCGCATCCATCTATCATTTAGTTAAAAGTTCCTTTGTTTGTGAAGGATCTGCAGAAAATAATTCGATAATTCCCAACTTCCCCGCCACCCACCCAACCCTCCCCAGGAAAACCCCAACGCCATGTTTCTGGAAAGGGTCTAGAGAACTATGCTTTTTAATAGCTACAAATTGAAGGCCAAATCCTGAATTCATTGAACTCCACCATTAAGCTTGTAAGGGTACGAACTTAGTAACGTTGGTCATCCATTGCCTTGGCTCTTACCCCTACCAATAAGACAGTGAGGAAAATTCTGCATGTTGGGGGTCAGTTCTCAGTGCTCTAATGCTGCCAATTACCCCCAATTGTAAAAAAAGCCCATTAACATTCCATGCATCAACAATCAGCAGATGTTCCACACTTTTTTGGCAAGAAAAGCTTATCGAAATTAGGCTTCAAAGTGGTACCTTCTGAGCTTTTCAGGCCAAATATTGCAATAATGAACTTAGCAGCATAGGATTTAAATACTTAAGTTACATGATGAAGACTGAGGATTTCACTCCAATTAAATCACTTGAAGATGACAGTGATCAACTTCTACTTACATGACAAAAAATTCTAAAGAAATTCAAATGTTTCAAGACCAATATAATGTAATAATGCACTGCTTTCAGTGAAGTCAAAGATATTACTTTTTTCATCCTAGTGTTAAAAAGTGTTTGCCAACAGGTATGGGATAACCCACTGCACACCCAAGTCTCACTCTAACACTTAGCAGCTGGAGCTTGTGCTGCATCTTGAAATATGAAGATTTTTGTCCTTTCTAGAACCTTTCTATTACCCTAATTCTCCTCAATAACTTGGGAATCTTATGAATATAGGAATTCCTCTCTGAATTCGTCAGGTTCCCAGACTCGATTAATTAATTTTGCTATGAGAACTGTGTAGTTTTGGGTAGGGCAGGGAGAAGGATGTTGTGGATTGGGGTTTTTTTAACAGTTCATAACACATAGAGCTAATTTTGATGAGGGGAATAATAGAAAAAGTGGTACCGCTCATTTGAAAACTTTAACTTTGCCACTTCTGGAAAAAACACATTGCATAACAGCCAGCTAGAGCATTCCTAGAAGAAGATAAAATTCCTCCTGCAGCTTACGAAAAAACAAGTGTATTGTCACAGGAATGGATTAGCAATACTAGCTCCTGGTTACTAGTAACAGGTGGTAAATGTATAATTTCCAGGGCAATGACCATGAACAAACATAACAAGTTTTAGAGTGCAGCCAAAATATTCTCCAGGTGGTTTTGCTACAGATGATAGCCATTTGCACATGAATACAAGCAAGTGCAATCTGAGCACATACTAGGCTTCTCAAAGACAACAAAATGCACTTATCACAGGAAACGGTAGTATCTTAAAAACACATCTACCTTAGAAATCCAGATCCCATTTCCAAGCAACTGCAAGCACTTGAAGTGTAAGTTTCGTGGAAAGTCAGAGGACTTGGGTTTCTAAGTGCCACTTGATTATGTGACATTGTCATTAATATTATACACATTTCCCTCTAGCTTTATCAATTGGCTTTATTTCAGAATTCCCATTGCATGTCTCCTTTTCCCTGAGAAGACACACACACAAATAGAATAAGATCAGGATATCAAAACAGCTAACTAAGAGACAGTAGATAAATGCATAGAATCTTTTAAAACCTGAATACATTCACGTGTAGAATCTAGAAATTAATACTTTCTCCCCTTCCAAAGCCCTGAATTTCTCCATTAAATATGATTTATTTTAAGCTTTTTTCCATAAAAAGAAATGAACAGATTTTTTCTTTTTTAAACGCAAAAAAAAAGCATCTGGGATGAAAATGAAAGACTAAATCAAGAGAAGGGAAAGGTTACTGGAAATCCTAACAGACCTACTGAGCCAAGACAAAGCCTACCACAAATGATGCCAGATTTTGCAAGCTGCCATCACTACCAGAATTGGCATAAATTCTAGCCCTATTCTAGTAGCTACATACTTAAAATATATGTCACTTAAGAACAGAAGATAATAACAGACAACTATTATCCGTATAGTAAAAAATAATCTTTTTAACATATTACATTTAATATACTTCCTCTGGCTACAAAACAGGAATTTCAAATGGATTTGGTGATTTGGCGCAAATGCACACAGAGACTGGGAGTGACAACTGAACAGTAAATACCTACATCACAAGATCTAACTAGAGCTGAGAAGTCTTGAATGTTTTATAAAATGTAATGCAAAAGACATGCATGAAATAGCTCTTTCATTAAAAAGGAGTATTTCTTTACAAAAAGCACTCGCAGGTAGCAAGCAGTAACAAAAAAAATAAATCCTGGTAGAATAGGATCATGTTTTACAAATCCTTACATCCATAGCTTTCAGGAGAAAAAAAGGCTAGTTTTAAAGCAAACAGGTAAAAAGGAGTATTTCTTTACAAATTGCTCTCCAATGATAACAACAGACCACACCAATCTACTTTCAGATGCTAGGCTTCAAATCTTCCTTTCTCATTGAACCCAACCATGCAGAAGGAGAGAAGCAAGAGCACTTCAAAGCAATAGGTGGCACAAAGGAGGGCTGCCGTCACAGCCAGGACTGCATCGCTCACTGACACTTTGCTTTGGCTTTGGCTTCTGCTGCAGGCTATTTTGACTGTCCTGGGAAGCTGCCCACCTTCCTCTCAGGAAAACAGGGTAAGGGATGCTTTCTCTTGTGGTCAGCTTTGCTTCTTTAAGTTGAAAAAACACACGCAGCAGGGTTTTTAATTTTGTTTTTCCTTTTCAAGTCTTTGTACTTCTTCAGAGGTCTCTGTATTCTCCATTAGTATAATAATGCACGCAATGAAAGCTAAGCTGACTGAAAAAAACAAGACAAAACTGAAATGTGCCCCATCCCTACTTTAGTCCCGTTCTGTAAGCTTTAAGATACTATTTCAAGACCTTATCCAGCTCTTTCTGCTTTCTATGACACTTGCATAGATATCAGTAACTGCACAACATGCCAAGTTAAGGCGTGTGTACATGGGGGTGCTTGCATGCTCTGCCACTGGATAATACTGTTTCCCACACCAGAATTACATGCCAGCTCTTCACAGTCTGAGTATCTTAAAATTCCTTACACTCAGGCTGCAAAGGACACAAAAGGATATCCTTCCTGACTTCTTTTTCTTTCTTTTTTTCCTTTTTCTTTTTAGACTTCTAGCTGTGAGACTGGGCCAGAACCAAACTTCCTTTCCAAACTTAGTATTCATAACTGCTCCGATATCCAAACCCTACTGAGATTTTGTTGAATGCTGCTTGAACGTTACCTGGGCCCACCTCAAGAAAAGATGAAGCAGAGTATGAATAAAAAAAAAAACCAAGCAGGGAGCTGACAGGGGAGATCCCTCAATGCAAGCCAGTTTGCCAAGTAGCCAAAGTAGGCAGCGCACAGCAACATCTATTTTGTTGGTAAGTTGCCCTACAGCCAGTGTAACTTACCCTCAGTGAAAGAAGCAAGATAGGGTAAAACAGAAACAACAAAAAGGAAGGGGAACACGATTCATCTTATATCTTCTAACCTAATTTTGTTATTTTTCTTCCCATAAAGCTCAAATTTATGGCACCATCACAAAGTGAAAATTGCATTCATTCACCCTCCATGCATACCAACATCCAGCTTCCTCTGGTATCTGCATCACTTGATACCATGGACCAAACCACAGATGCTGCTGCATGTTTTGGGGAAAATATGGAATCTACCATCAGGCTTTGAACGCCATTTTCACACAAATTACTTCTGGCTATGTGGAAGGAATGCATTTCTTAAGCCAAACACCACTAAGATTCAGAACATCTGAAAGATCAAAGCAAGAAAAAAAAGGGGGGAATTGGGTATTAAAAACCGTTAACATTTAACAATTATTCTACAGTCTTACAACATAGCTTAGAAATGCCAGACATTTCACTGAAAGGCACGTGCTGAGCAGACAAGAGAAAAGACATATTTCTGGTTTTACTAACAAGGACCCCAACCTTTTTTGCTTCTGGTGAAATAAGGACTTGATTCCATTAGAGAATACACCTAAGTAAACGTAGCTGAGTGAGTGGCTGGTGTTTTGGGCACATAAGGCAACTGGAAGAAGGAAAAGGAATATGACAGAGTAGGTATAAACAGCTTCTGATTTGCTAAAGGGAGAAGAAGAGGAAAAAAAGAGTTACCACTGAGACCCAGCACTTGTGCTTCATAAATTAAAAACCTCAATTCACATCTGCTCTCCCATCCA
Organism: Egretta garzetta; assembly: GCF_000687185.1. Classification (NCBI taxonomy): domain Eukaryota; kingdom Metazoa; phylum Chordata; class Aves; order Pelecaniformes; family Ardeidae; genus Egretta; species Egretta garzetta. Next base: position 8,346,647 of record NW_009258671.1, read on the forward strand.
TTCTTTTGTGTAGGAAATCTGACATCTTGATACCTTTGACATATGCATTTCTTTCTGCAGGAAAAAATGAGCTTTCTTCATAGTGTATCAGTTGTCAAGCTGTCAAGATGACTAACGTTCACATCACTGCCACATCACTATTGTTGTCCTGTTTAAGCACTAAAAGCATCTGTCAGAAATTTTCCATCAAATTAAAATATGGAAAAGAAAATAGCGGAAATCATTGTAAAAGAGGATTCCCAGCTGAAGAAAGAAAAATAAAAATAATCAGGAGTTGATTATGAAATTATCTCTCCTCTAAATATTAACATGGATAATTGTAATACCTGGAATAAAGAAAAAGTTATTCCTAAACTTGATGTGTCAGGATGATAAATTGCCAAGAGGAAGACACTTCCATATGTTAGAATTTTGTACAGTTTACAGTTAGATGAATGTCTCGACTAAAACGTGTAATGAGGAAAAGTGGAATTAAAAAAACCCCAGCCTTCCTCTAGCACAGCACTTACTGAAAATAGCCTACTACACTATTTGGATCACAAATTTTCTCCTGGGATGAACTAAATTTCAAATCCTAGACACTAGCACAAGTAGCCTGGGGATAGGAGGGAATACATGACAGTATCACCTTTCCATCATGGATGCATATGAGGCAACTCCAAATACACTCAGACAATTTCTGTTAGAAAAAATTCAAAGGTTGTCACCTGTGGTTGACAGTTCCTTCTTCCACCATAAGTTACTGCCTTTGGAGCAGAGACAGCAGAATAGGTTTTGAATTTGCACCTCAACAGCTGTAGTTCAGAGTATTAACAGGAACTAACATTGATTTCTTTTTTTCTTTTTCAGTCTGCCAGGCTGTGAGCACCTAAGGAACAGACCCAGCGACCATTCTGCAACCTCTGCTATGGAGCCAATCATCTCCAGCAGACAGCAAGGTGGACACAGCTGGGGCTGGCAGCCTCTCAAATCTTCTCAGCACAAGTCTGCTGATCATCTACTACATGTCTTTTTGCATTAATTCTAGGTATTTGTTCTCTAGAAGCCTGAGCCAGTAATCTCACAGATAAGTAGTGCTTACAGGGGAGAACTGTCTTCTAGAGCTCACGGAAAAGACAGCAAATTAAAGGCACAAAGCTAATAAAGACATTAGACTAAGTATTATCCCAGCAAGAAAAACTGATATCTCTAGTTTAATCCTCGTCCAGAAAACAGCTGTAGATGAGCCAAGAAATCCATAAAAGGATGTGAAACCTGGCTGCAGTCAAGCAAGTATTAATTTCAAGGAAATCCATACCTGCACACTGTGCTACAAAGCTGTGTACTTACAAATTCCAAGAGTCATCCCACAGCATCAGTGACCTCCTACCAAGTTTGTGGCTTGATACCGATCAAATTATCTAGAAAGAATTAGAATGTGAAGTAGCCGTCCCCTCTCTCCTAATGTAAGCGAGAAAGCAATCAGCCTCTCTTCCTCCATTTGAGTCTGGGAAGATGAGTTTCTTTCCTCCTCTTTATTAGCTTCAGAGACTAAAGAACCTCATGGTGGTAAACAGAAAGGAGATCAGCAGAAAGTACTGCAACAGAGAAACAGACACTGAAGAACTCAAAGAGTTTTCTTATGTTGCTCTAGGTGATTTTCAACGTCCCTCCATCTCCTCCTCTCTGAGATCAGATTCTTTTACACATCCCCTAGACATCACATCAGAAGCCCTGCCAGGTCCCTCCAGCCTCCCAAAACTACACAAAGAACAGCCATGAACTGGCATGTTTGAGCACACATGTTACACTCAGATCTATGCGTCCACCTGTCACCAGAGATTTTTCCAGTGCTCTGCCCCACCAGACAGGAATGATAGTGTGTCATATGGTGACACCTACATCTTTTCCTGCTCAGGCTGCCAACCCTCTCTATCCCTGTGGCTCAAGGCATCGCAGGCACTTGCATTCCTAACAATAATGGCAAAACTGTTTCAAAACCAGAGATAAGTTGCATTGAAAGTTTCATAAACAACTGCATGAAATCACTGTAGAAAACACAGATGACATAGCAATAAGGAGAGTTCTATAGAACAGCTCTAAAGTAAATATACCGTCATCGTCTGTACTTGAACAAGACAATTTTGAAAATGTATCGTGTCCTCTTTGCCACCCCATTCTCACTAAACACTTCATCTTCAAGGTAAGTAAGGTGGTAGGAAAGCTAAGCACAAAATAAAAAAAAAAAAAAAAAAAAAA
>NW_009258671.1:8348947-8374252 GCF_000687185.1 Egretta garzetta
AAAAAAAAAAAAAAAAAAAAAAAAAAAAAAAAAAAAAAAAAAAAAAAAAAAAAAAAAAAAATCTGCTTGAAACCTCGCCCGCGACCCGCCAGCCTCCCCCGCCGTGGGCTCCAGCACCAGGGACAGCTCCCGCCGGCTCCCAAGGGTAACCCCCGGCTCAGGGAGGGGGCTCCGGCCCCTGGGGGTAACCCCCGGCTCAGGGAAATTTGAAAGCATCCTGGGCTGAACTCAGAAGGAACCACATGAAGCGCACCAAGCTCGATGTAACATCCCCGGGATGCTGCTTATGTCACTCTCCAAATGTATGACAAAGCATGAAAATGCCGTATGTTTTCGTAAGTAAAGGTAACAGTTTCAACCCACGCATGTTGACTTTAACCCACATATGCTAATTTCAATCAACAGCTGTATAAGCAAACGGGGTTACCAGGGATACTGCACTTAACTGTTGAGTCGTAACATTTTACAGACCTTTTGAAGTAGAAACGCACATTGGAAACTAATCCAAAACATGGCATCATGCAGGCTGGCATGAAGAAAGTTAACTCCGCCTGAGACAGACCCAGTACACGGGTCTATCTGGTGAGATGACCCATGTGACACCTAGGCCAGAGACCTCCAATATAGGCTCAAGCCGTGGCAAGTCAGGCTGGTGGAAGGTCCTCTAAAGACACCACACACTGGTTGACCCAAGGGCTCAGGGGAGAGAAGTTCAGGAAGCCCCTGCCTTCACCAAGTGCCTGAAGCAGATGACCTGTGGAGGGGGGGAGATGGGACGGGACTCTGGTCCAGAGCCATAGGACAGTCCCACCTGACCCACCCCAACGGCAGCGGGATATCGCCCAGTTGGCAGTGGGACCCAGCATGGGAGCGCTCCCCTCCTCCTCCCTGCCCATGCAGCACAGGCCGTGCCCAAGAGCAGGAAGCACAGCTGCCATGCTGCTGGTCCCTACTTGGCCCGGCACCCTTCTCTTCTGTCCACCACCATCAACGCCTCGCTCATTGGTTTTACCGCTTAATCATTAAATAGCCATTTCTCCCCTGCCGTGGCAGTACGCATCAACTCAGAACCATCACTTAAAATGATCAGTTGCCCGAAGGTGGACCTGCAAATTAGTTAAAAAAACCAGAGTGCTGTTGTAAAATTCTTGTTCTGAATAGGACAGTGACTGAATTACCACAAATAAGATCCAACTTTCCTGAATACATATTTTCACAAAACAACTGCCTTCAAAACCAGACTCAGGTTATTCCAACCACTTTGTTCTTACAGGTCCTCCCTGATGGCACATCTGAAAAAGCTCTGCTCTGCTTGCAATAGATGGGCTATCATCTTCCCCCCACCGTGCCAGTTTTAAAGATTTATTTGGCCAGGCTTTTGGCCGAGAAATTTCTTTTATCGGTCATTTAACAGATTAATACAACAGGTACCACAAGACAAGTTTCACAGTAGGCAAAGGGTTTCTCTATTCACATCACATAACAAATAAAATGCATTCCTGTCTTTTTTAAAGAGAAATTAGATACATTCAAAAACTAGGCACAAAGAAAACAAATCGAAGCTAGAATAAACAGGCTCTGCAAAAGGCATCTCCTTCGCCCAGGGGGCTGTCTTCACCAGGGGGGCTGTATGTGCCAGGGGAGCTGTCTTCACTCTACAGAGCTTGTTCCATCCATGCAGACAAGCAAGAAGTCTCCTCCACCAATTCTGCCAGCGGGGTGGCCAGCCATCCTCGCCAATCTGCCCACGCTCCACCAAGACACACAGGGAACCAGTCAACAGACCCACTGTGGCCGAGAGCTCAGCAGCAGCAGCCTCTCTCCTCTCCCACTCATGCTCCTTCCAACCAGGGACTGGTGAAGCTGGAACCAGACTTGCTTGGGGTGGCTGTTCCTCTGCCCTTCCCCACGCAGCATGGCTATGGAGTCCACTCGGAGACGCAGACGCCATGCTGGCAATGATGCCACAGGCCACGTGGAAGTGCTCCTCCGGCTCCTGGGGTGCAGGAACCGGAGAGACACCTCTCTCACCTCCTCCCACCCCCGCAGCTGCTCCAGGAGGACGGGCAATGGCCAGCCCAGGCCCCGGTGATGCACCGGCCCCACTGATCATGCGCCCTGGAGCAAAGGCTCCTGGGAAGTGCCGCAAGCACACAATGGGCTTCCACACGCAAATGAGGACAGTGACACCGGCCACCGGCATGGCCTCAGGCCCTGGGCACGGGACCCCAAGGTCACCAACCAGTCCTTTCGCCTTGGCCTCTTCTTGCAGACCCCTCCGCCTCCACAGGCCCTGGGCAGGCTCCCAAGCTGAACCCCTGGGCGAGTTCCAGCCACGCCAAGCCAGGGAAGGGAAGTCCCATGGGCAACGTCTACCCAGAAACACCACAGAAACAGAGGTGCAATGGAAGAAACCCTCTGTTCAAGGCCCCCGGTGCAGGGCAAGGATGAAGCTCGAACTCAGCTTTTACAAACCACAGAATCCACCCAGAAAACAAAGTGCCCGCAGGCCCCGTCGTCCCAAAAACTAGTCCTTCCTCACCAGTCAAGAGACAACGACAGGGCCTGGCAGCTGGCATCCCTCCTCCTCTGTGTCACACACAAGTGATCCCCGCCTTCACCGTAGTGCCCCTGACTATGGGAGCCTAACACACGGGTGCACGGAACAAACCTGTTAAGAAATTTGGTAAAGCAGCATTACTTTCCCCTTCTGTAAGATGTCACACCGAGTTTTAGCACACAAATTTCCCTGCTCTGCCACCCTCCATCGGATCCGTTAGTCTGTTTTAGATGCATTTCTGGCTCTTGCCTTTGGAAAAGCCCTCACAAGCGACTGGGGGATCACAACAATCAGCCTGGCTACCCCAGCACAAGAAGGGTCTCTTCTGCAGGCTCTGCAGGGGAACTGCCAAAGCATTGCTCCCTGACAGCTCAACCACCACACAACCTGCTTCTCTCCATCCCCTTCCTGAAACAGCTACAGGCGAGGAGGCAGGAACACCAAAAACCCTACCGTCGGTTGCCTTCCCGTACTCAAGCATTACACCAGGGTTTTGTGTAAATCTGCCTTGATTAACAAGAAGTTTGGCTGCAGAACTGAATTACCAAAACCAAATAATTAGAGACAAGGATAGCCAGTGCTAATCTAACACATGTACACAGACTTCCTAATAAATGTAATTATAGTCTTTCTGCAATGCATTTTGGGTCTTTCTTTTTACCTCCTAATTAGCCACTAGCAAGCAGGAAGAGGAGTGCAGACCCAATCAATGCCTCAAGATCAGAGCACAGTTCCTCCGTGAAGCTGCTTTCATCTGACTCAGTATCACATTAGCAGAAAGGAGACATATAGGTTCTTGATCTGTCAGTTATTTCTGATTTATTAACAGTATCAGTATTGATTATCAAATACAGAGAAAGCACTGACCTCCTCCTCCTCTGTGCAGACTTTTGCAAAAGAAATACTTTGTACAAAGAACAGAGAACATTTATTCCACTACTTTCTCCTGACTTTGTATAAATGTGCTTAAATATAGTCCAGGCACCCAATTATACATGACTATTACCGGGTATAACTAGCTATTATCCTGACTTCTAGAGCAAATTTTTTTAGAGGTTATCATAGTAATTCCATTTAAATGTTTATCACTAGAAAAATAATTCCTACATTCATCTTGTACATCAAGTGCTGTCTTTTGAGTTACTTCACCTTTTATGTTTAAACATTTTTACTGAAGTTAAAGTTGGTCTTGCTATCCTACAACCATCTCTAAGCCTACAATCTGTTTACCTACCTTTTCCTGAAGCTTCTACTGTTTTACCCTCTTCTCTTCCTCCTCCTCACAGAAACTGTCTCCTTTCTTTGCATCTAGACAGAAATGATACCAGACCACAGGTTCTAGGTTCATTGATATAATACCATGCTGTATTTCTAGACACTGTATGTTAATACTGTGCATAAGAACACAGTGATAGCAGTTCTAGTCAAAGATACAAACAGTTAATGCATGTCTAATGCATTTAAGGACTTAATTCAGCCCCACTAGGCTCAAAGACTTTTTGAAAGGGAAGGTTAAGGCACGGAGCAAAGAAAATCCTCAGACACAAGTACCAATACTACTATTCGCAGCACTCAGTTTGGGAAAGGGAAGGTCTCAGCAGGTTTTCAACCACCAAATACAGCACTTTGGGATTTAAAAAAAAAAAAAAAAAAGTATAAGAGGTGACTCTAGCTCACCTGGGAAAAGCCCCAAGGAAGTAAAAAGCAGCCAAAAGAGGTTATGGCCTTGCAAACCTCCCCAGAGAGGGAACACAAAGGAGAGGGCAAAGCAGAGAGCAGGGCTTAACTCCTCAGCAACTGTAGAATCTTTTTCAACATTTATTTTAGGGCCCAAAAGTTTATATACTTCCTTAGTAGCAAGGTGGGGGGCAGGGAAAGGCACAACGCTTTTGCACAGCTAAATCATAAGAGAAAAGAGTCTAATCAGAAGGAGATAAAACAGTGGGCAGCAGAGTCACATAGCTATAACCATAACATCTGACTATTTTGGAAGAGCTCTTTCACATATTTAGACACTAAGTTCAAAAAGAAGCATGCCCAAATGATCCTGTGTTTTGTACAGCAGGCACGAAAACTTACATGTCCTCACTTTCAGGACTGCCTGCGTAACTTTACTGAAGATTCAGCTTTTGCAAAGTTAACAAAAAAAAAAAAAATCATGGACTTTAAACAAACCTCATAAAAACGTTAACAGAGGGACTGAGTGCAGTATGCTGCCCTTTATATGAATCCAAGATTTTACTGAAGAACTTAGCATTGCAGAAAAAAGCTCAAGTAAAAAAAACACCAGAAGAGGGTTGTCCCACCCTGTCACCAACTCTTTTGGTTTGAGTAAGTTACTTAGCAGCCCTGCTTGACTCTGTTCCAGCTGTCAGGATGAGACAATATTTTCACCCTGTCACAGAGACAGATCAGTTCATAGAAAAAAAAAATCCTCCAAGAATTTCATTTGTAGTTAAAAAAGGATGTGCTTTAAGCTATTCTTTGTCAAAAATGCTCTCGGTTTTGTAGATTATGACTCCAAAGTAGCATAAGCATAGATGAGCCTCAGAGTGTCAATGGAAACATAGGAAAGATACTGAAGATCTATTTAGACACCAGTTATCACAATTGTCATCAATTGTCTGGAACTACCACTTTGGGTGTACAGACAAAACACCACAAAATTGCAGTTTAACCTCTTCCTAAACCAGCTGCATGCCTGCTACCTTGATCTGCCTTGGTTAATTAAACAGTGACACAAAAGGGCTTATTTTTCTTATCTCTCATTAGCTGCTTGGGATTAACACTGGGGTGCTATTCTGTGGCACAATTTCTTATGTTAGGTTTAATGATCAAAGTTATATATCCAGTAACTCTACAGAGTTACTACAAGAACAGCATAAAAATAGCACAAAGAAGCTAAATTCAGATGACTGAGAACTGTATGAAATTAAAGAAGAAATATTTCAAATTCTTTCTCTATTAAGTCATTACCTGGTGAAATGCTATTATAGGGCATCCCTGATGAGGAAATCCCTTGGAGAACATTTTCCTTTCAATTCCAAGGAATACAAAACCAGCACATAAGAACTGCGAGTCAAGACTAAGGGTTGGTTGTCCCAGTATCATGCATTAAACAGTGAGCAATGTAGATGGACAGGGAGGAGTAGATGACAAAGGCATTTGTACATTACCTTTCTCCTCAGGACCCCCCCCCAGCCCCCAGTGATTCACAGGTCAGTGACCTTCTGTGCCAGAGACCTGTGTTTGTGGCAGCTCTCACTGGATCTCTGTTCTACTCTGTTCATGCTCCCCTTGGACCCACATAAGCTTTTACAACCTACAACTGTGTGTGACCATGAACCCCACAGCTTTTACAGTACATTTTGTTTTGGATTTTGGGTTTTTTTGGGTTTGGGGGTTTTTTACCTACCAGTTTCCTATTTTATGCAATGGCTTTCTTCACAGGAAGACACAGTGAGCAGTTACTGCCTATACACTGTATTCACGCCACCCAAGTCTCCTTCACACACAAGACCTGAAGCATCCTTTTTCCAGGTTGAGAAGTCCTAGCCTACCAGGTAAACATTCCCTGTATAGAAGCCACCCCCATAGCACCTCTGCTCACCTTCTTTGAACCTTCTATAGTATTAAAGATGAGCACAGGCCATGAAATAATTCAGTGGCAAACTGATGCCTACCCCCTCCCTCAAAACTTCTAACACCTGACTTCCTCTTTGGACTGCATTGAACAGAGGTACTATTATGGAACTACTACAGCTCCAAAACCAGGTAATACCAACTTGTTTTGTGAACACAATGTTTGTAAACCAGCTAAGCCCAGTGGCAGAGTTCCTAATGTAACTAGGTTTTGGGCACACATGTATTCCCACAAAACTATCTCCTCTTCTTCCCTTTCTTCAAATCTTCTCATTGCAGAGCTCTAGCACAACTAGCAGAAAGAATCTACTCTCATGCATAGCCAGGAACAATGATCAAGATTACAGATGTGCTCTTGTACAACAGGACACATTAACAAGCTGAGAAGAGGGCATAATAGAGCTCTCACAGGCAACACTTAATATACAACCATAGTATGAAATTGCACAGCTTTGTATTGAGGAAATTCAGCCCAGAGCTCCTTGGTTTGAACGCCTCTTTATCAACAATATGTAACACAGGAAAAGAGCCCTAACTAAAAGGAAAGCTCAATATTTAATGTTTTCATTTTCCAAGATTAAATTCATAAAAGCCCATTGCATCAGCAATGGAAACAATTCCACCCACCTGAGGAATGCCCCTGGAACTGAAGAACAAGCAACCAACACAACATGTTTCTCAGTTGTCTGCTTACTCTTAAGATCTTGTACAGCTGTTTCTGAATTCAAACCATTCTTTTCCACTATTTTCTGGTTTATTGAATTTCACCCAAGAGAGAAGTGATTCACAGAAGTTATTCTGAGTGTGGCTTTAAGCACATCTTTAATGTACAATGAAAGGAGAACAATGCACAACACAAAGAGAAGTTCTTTCACGGACTGAATCGCTTTTTCCAGGTCCAATTGAGTATCTCCTTATGCAGAAAACAGCTAAAACCCAGTAGAACAGCTCCCATCAAGAGGTGTTACCTTGTGGTTCAAATACTAGATTTGGTAAGCATTCTCTTATAGTTTCAGGGTTTTTTTTTTTATTCCTATTTTCTTACCAAACTAAGATTTTCTGCCCGCTACTTACCTCACCATCTAGATAATGCATCTTATCTACATCCTTAACTGCTTTCTAAAGTACTTCTAGTCACCTCAGAAAACTTCAGTTTCTGGAACATTTTGATTTCTCCTTTCTAAACTTTGCATACCACCTGCCAGTTTGATCACCTTTATCATATTTGTTTTCACTTCGTTTCCTCCCACTGAGAAGAACACACAATGACCTTTGTAGAGGTCTAGCACAAATTCGTGTATTATTTAAGTCCAACTCCTCAAAACATTTATGTGGAAGTCATGTGAAGAGAACTACTCAGCTGATGCCACAATTCATGCTGGAGTATATTCTAAGCTTATGAATACCTGTACTTAGCAACACAAACATTAAGGTGAATGCTTACTTTCACATGACAGCCACGTAATATCATATATTACAGTGCTGTAATACATTTGATGGTGGCTGCCAAAATGCAATGGACATACAAATCTCTGTGCAGTATTTTGAAACACCACTAAAAGTGACAGAGAAAGGTATAACTGAACATGCCTGAGCCACGAAGTTCAGCTGAGGTTTTAGAGCTTCCTCAAATTTGGACCCTGTTTTGATTCCTCCCATCCTGAAAAAAAAACATCTTGCTTATTTGTTACTTCATTTCATGCAGGTAACGAGAATATCAAAGGAGAACAACTGTTCGCTTACACAAAATCATCAAGAAGTCTCAGTGCTTGGACCCTGGGCACTGTAGTTTTCTCCCTTATTTTCCTTGGGATGGTTTCTCTACTACTGAGAAGGGGAAGGTGTGGGAGACCTTGCTTTCTCTCATCCACATTGTTTTCAATTCTCCATTTTCATTTGCACTTGTTCTTCTCCCGCTGCAGAAGATTGCTGCATATCATCATGACTGAGAACACAAACACAACCTCCTCTAGAAAAAAAAAACAACCTGTAAAACGTATTCTTAAAGTTCACGCCTCTTCCCGTCAGTCTTCTCTCTTCTATTACTACATATGCTGCAGAAACCATCATTTTAGTTAACACTTAACATTGAATCAAAGCCCGCAGGATTTAAAAGCACGAACTATTGTGCACCATCTGTAGATATCCACTCTGAAAAAGTGGAATTCAAACTGAACCATAAATAATTTGAGAAATATTTTCCGAGACAGAGCAATCCTAGATGTTAAATTTAGAGAGAAATAATTAAATACCATATGCCAGTATGCAATACCAAATCTGCCAGTTTACTTTAAATATCTAATCATAGCAAGGGTCAACACAATTGACAGCATACAGTTATCTGCTACTGAACCTTAGTGCACAGAAATAATAAACTCATTTTCATCCAACAGTCATCAGCTACTTTGCTTCAGTCTCTCATAGCACGTGGTTGTTCAGGTCCCCAGAAGCTGCATCCAAACGCCACTCAAACCCATGTGCAATTCCATGAGGGACCGAAGCATCGCTTCCACATATTTAATTTATTCATTACAGTAACACCAGAGGAATCACCTAGTTTTGCCTTTCACATAAGAAACTAACGCTGAAAGCTTCTCTGTTTCCTACCTGACATAACTGCGGGAATTTAATGCAGATGCAACCATCCTCCCTTAACAGAGGCAACCTTGATTCCACTAGATGCAATCACTTTCAACCCAGTGGTAGAGGGACAAATGGTTACATGTTCCCTACCACTGCTTCCAGGATCTACCAGCAACAGTCCCAAACTTCCCAAGACCTAAATCCAATCTGGGAAGATCACCTAGTACTTTACGAAGCATGCTGGCACTGCTGGAGTGCAGAAACTTGTCTGTAGCAGGACAAACGTACATTTTCAATGCTATACACACAGGCTACTTTTGTCCTCTGCCAAAGCAATCACTCTGATCAAAGACTGCTAGCCCTGTATATTTATGACATCCAATGTCTCTATTTTCACACTTAATAAATATCACTGTCAAAGCACTATCTGCAAGACTATTGTGGTACATCAGGTAAAACCAGCAAATCACATTTTGGAAGAACTCCAGCCTTATAAAACTACCTAGAGTGTGGGTGTTATTGATGTTTTCATGTATGTACCTCCCCTAGCATCTTATCTTTAGAATTGTAGAATTGTTTAGGTTAGAAAAAACCTTTAAGGCCATCAAGTCCAACTGTTAACCTAGCACTGCCAAGCCTACCACTAAACCATGTCCCTAAAGCACCACATCTACACGTCTTTTAAACACCTCGGCCCACAACCCCTCCCCTGGCCAGCCATTTCAGTGAAGAAGTTTTTCCTAATATCCCATCTAAATCTCCCCTGGTGCAACTTGAGGCCATTTCCTCTTGTCCTATCTCTTGTTACTTGGGAGAAGAGACCGACCCCCACCTCACTACAGCCTCCTGTCAGGTAGTTGTAGAGGGCGATAAGGTCTCCCCTCAGCCTCCTCTTCTCCAGACTAAACAACCGCAGTTCCCTCAGCCGCTCTTCTTAAGGCTTGTGGTCCAGAACCCTCACCAGCTTTGTTGCCCTTCTCTGGACACACTCCAGCACCTCAGTGTCTTTCCTGTAGTGAGGGGCCCAAAACTGAACACAGTATTCAAGGTGCAGTGTCACCAGTGCCGAGTACAGGGGCACCATTACTTCCCTAGTCCTGCTGGTCATGCTATTACTGATACAAATATTTCTTTGCTGTGGGCTGCTGGTTTAGCATCATGATGTCAAGGTAGAAGAAAGGAGTAATTATTACAACAGTAGTTTGCGGGGAAGCAGAGCTATTTCCTGCACATGCCTGCTATCACACACTGGTATTTTCTATATCCAGTTTCTTTGTTCTAAGCAGAAACATTAGTAGCAGCTTTCCGACTGAGCACTTGGCAACTTCACATTGGAAGCCGTAATTCTCGCTTACCTTCTAGACCACAAACCCACTCACTTTTAGAAGCTGACAACCAATACTTTCACCCATCTTGTGGCCAAGATTTAAAAAAAAAACAAAAACAAAAACCCCAACTTGTTTGACACTGCATCTCTCAACTGGGTGTCCAACTTGACATGCATACATAAGAGGACTAATCTACAGAAGGAGGTACTTCTTACAAAAACAAGCCCTTCAAAAATCCCACTTTGGGTTGCTTTCTAAAGCCTTCAGGCTAAAGCAAAGTGGTACTTAATGTTAGGTCCAACAAATTGAATGTCTTTGCCAGTGCCTAGATACTTCAGTTAATTAGGCAGCACTCCCTTTAGCGTCTCTATTATTAACAACAAAGGCTTCTAAGATAACAAATATAGCTGTTTAGCTAAAAACAAAAATGAAGAGTGTCTGCCCACTCATATATATCCCAGTGAAACCTCCTCTTACTGCAAAAGCAGGCCCCTCCATTTAAGCAAACCACATTCATACAAGGAAGAAAAATAGTTCCTCTAACAGCTTATCACTGCGCTGTGAAACCATCAAAGGGGCAAGAAACCAGTCCAAGGCCGGCCTGTAGGCACTGCATGTAGCTTGCAGAACTGCAGATCTGGAGACCATCGATCCCTTTGACAGCACACCAGCCTTTTGTGCTGCAGGCATCTTGTACGTGTGAGGAAAGGTATTGTTCCTTGACAGCCCCAAGTAACGCACAGGATTTTAATTTAGTGCACAACAGAACAACTGAAAATGAGAAAAATTGGCTCTCTGGGAAAACTGTCATTACCAGTTAAAAGAGAGGAAGGAGAAAGAAAAAAAAAAAAAAAAAAAAAAAAAGGAATTTTAGCAACATCCATGACATACTAACTTCAGTCAGAAAGAACCCAAAAACAACTTCCCTAAAGTCAGCAGCACCCTACTCCTTAAGACAGAGAGCAACCACTGCAAAGCTACTATTTGGTTTAATAAGTGGAGGCTTAGCCTACTGTTACCACGTTAGATGCTGAAAACATGCCATCCCTTTCCATTTGTAACCAGCATCACTACTCCAAGGTCTCCTCCAAAGAAGAGACTTGCACAGCTACAAATCCCTGCAGACCTGGAACGCTTGTACTACAGTGAAGTGGCCCAGGGAATATGGTATTGGACTAAATATTTAAGAGACTTCCTAGCTTTTTGCTTCCAACCTACAACATGACTATGGTTTGACACTTTGGCTCTGTTTCTTCTGCCCTCCTTCCCTCCCTGGGCCTCTCTCCCATCCACCACATCACCCTCAACCAGCCACTCTCTCCAGACTAAAAAAAAGTGTTACAAAAGATGGTTTATAAAACCAGAAACAGTCACAACCTTTATCTGTTGAGAAATCACTACCTCTACCTCATGACAGTTACAAGGTCTCAAGTAGGAACACGTGAGTTGAGAAGAAAGGTCTTATTTAGAAAATTTCTCAGCAAAAGCACAAGAAAGCAATGTCTTTTTCTGCTTTTCCCCACCATTGGGCTTATGAACACTGTCCCCTGTGATTTTGATTACATGGTTTACTACCTTTTGATGTTGCCACTGGAGTTTTGAAGTAAAGAATATAAATCTTAATATTCTGCCATTCAATCATCAAAGGACTGAAGCGTAGATCTTACATTTGAAGAGACACACAAAGGCTTCAGATACAGTCACAGAAACTCCAATTTCCTCTCTGTCCTTTTGTTTTCTGCAAATTTTAGAAAATGCCCTCAACCTCAGGTTTAAGAGACAGTGACAAACAAGTACAAGGTAAGCATTAAATTTTTAATTGCTGCATTTTTCACAGCATTTTGCTGAAGAAGAAGTGTTTGTGATTCCTTTTAAAATTTCTTGCCAGGAAAGTAGAAAAAGGAAGGACATGCCTATGCTCGATTTCCCCCTTTTGCCCCATTCAGAACAATACACGTCGAAAAACTGAACCTGGAGGTTTTTTCATCTCTAGCAGGTACATAGGTATATAGAATAACTCAGGTTGGCAAGGTCCTCAGAATTCAAGTTTTGACCCCAAAAACCCCACTGACAACTCTGTGTTTATGGCTTTTGTTAATAAAGCAGAATTTATGTTATTTACAGGCATTGTTTTTCTTCAGTCAGGGAACAAAGCCATTAAACCACTTAACCCTGCAATATATGAACTGTCAGTCTTCTGTTTTCCTTGCTATTCTCATTTGCTCAATCTTTCTGCCAAACCAGCAAGCTCAGGACTGAAGAGGACAGTCCACCCTGGGCGGACCCTCGCTTTCTGCAGTGCACTCCAGCGTGGCTATGCTATTGCACTGCTCTGGGATGTTGCTTACGGAGGGAGCTCTCAGCTCCCACTCACCCTTTGTCCGTAAGGAATTAGTAGAGTTGTCAACCATAGGAGAGTTTTCCCTCTGAGGTAACGGCTAATTATTTCCCAATTCCAGATGGGGAACTCGGGTGCAAAGAGTGCCAGCAACTTGCCCCAAAAATCACAAATCCACAGAAAAGCAGACACTAAATCCAGATCCCTGAAGTTCAGCGTTAGGGGTTGGTATATCCCTCCTCAGTGCGTGCATGCAGGGTTATAGACTTCAACTGTGTTCCAGTTTAGAGAGTGATTCATTCCTCCCCCTCCTTCTGTAGTGCCAGAAACATCCAGCAAAAAGAAGTATGAACGATAAAACCTCAGGTTGACTAAGGACTCAGTCTCAAGCAAGCATCAGATGGATGACAATCTTCTATGCGCCGGCAACACCCGAAAATTTTCATGACAGTAAAATACCACTAGCTGAAGGTGGTGCTCCTGGCCATACTACAGTAAGGAGGATGAAAGGCAGGCTGCCTCTCGTGTGGATGATTGCACAGCTTCCAGAAACGGGACATTGGCATTCGCAACAGTGCAACATCTACATTCTTAGTACCATCTACAATAGGCCAAATCATCAACCCTCAGAGCAAAACATTAGAGTGAGCTTCAAGGCAGGATTTCAAGCAAATCCAAACTTTTTAATCTCTTTATATTGGAGATACCTAGAAACGTTATTTTAGAAAGAAATGCAAACCAGCAAAATTTTAAAAGTAGCAAACAGCATACTTTGGATCTTACATTTTGCTTGCTTTTTTACTTTTTCATGTTAGGCTCACAACCATTTTTTCCCATTGGCTTCTAGAAGCAGCTAGGCACACTAAACCGTGGAACAAGTACTAAAGGCATCATACTTCCATTAAAAAAAAAAGTTTATCTCATCATAGGATCAATTAATTGAATTAAATATATATACACGTGTGCGTGTATATATGTAAATAAATGAGTTACCCTGACATTGTTGAACAGAAGGAAGGGAAAAATTTAATGATAACTACTCTGATCCTGGAACATTTTTAAAGCACCTGCATCCCCAGAGCACCTCATGTACACCTTTACATCTTTGTTTCTTTTTTAACTTAAAGGAAAAAAAAAATCACTTACAAAACACAATCCAGTATCTATCCGAGAAGCCAGACTAAAGAACACAGCATAATATAATTTATGCTTGTAATATCAAAGAGGATGAAATTAGTTCCCCTTTACTCACGTAAAATGTGGCCTATTAACAATTCACATGACGCTTTGACTAGAGTTTAGTCACCCTTGTTATGAAAAACATGGGTCATCCATTCAGATTTTCATTATTTAGGCAGAATTAAACTTCTCACTAAAACCAAGGAAAAAAAAGTATTTAAGCATTCCTATCAAGTACAGAAAAAGCTAGATCATGATTACTTAAGAAGCCACTGGGCTTACACAGAGCTTTATCTCCAAGCGATGAGCTTGCTGCTTTGCTTCTGAAAAGATGAGCTCAGGCAATAACTAAGCAGAAGTCACCCATACGAGGCAATAAACTCATCATCTCAGGACTGATTATTTAAATCACACTAAACACCCTGTGTATTATTATGGAGCGCTGAGTTTTATGGAAATTTAAAATCCACCTCTTAAGGTCCTTTAAGGCAGGTAAGTAAATGTACTCCTTATTGAAAATATAACATTGCTAGACATTCTAGAACTCCTGTATTTGCTCTCTGAAAAAGCAAAGGCATAAATTTCTGGTGAGATCTTTCATGGCTCTTAGTAGAATACTAGAAATCCATTTCAAAACACTTCCTTCACCTTGATGATGTTTCAGCTTCTCAAGGCAATTAAATCAAATTCTTCATAGTGCAAAGACAGCTCAAGCTTCACTGACATTTTAATCCACCTCTCAAGCTCCTGATGATCACATGGAGCCCTGTGAGATGGGACCAAGAACTCCCAACTCACTTCTTTCTATCCAAGCTTGGTAGTTAGACATGCAAACAGAGATTGGAGCTAAAACTATCTATATTACTTCCAGATATAGAAAATCAGAAGTAGTAAGTCTTCCACATCCACTTGATCAAGGGAAACACCACCCAGGTGTTCAAAGGCTAAGCGCTGCCACCCTTCCTGCAGAAGACCCTACACACTGCAGCCCCAATGGATCAATAAAGTAGCAGCAATACCTACTGCAAATTTCCTGAATCTGAGAATCCAGGCATGGAGGCAGCCTCTGGCAATTACTGCATACAGGGCCTCTCTCTTCTGCGTGGTAGCTTACAAAAAGCTAGGTTGCTATTGAGCCATAAAGATTTCCATCACCCCAACACTAACATCAAAGCCAGGGGCAGCCTCAGCCCAACTCACTGAGCACATCCTAGTTAAAGGGGAGAGACAGAAAGTCCAATGATGCAATTTCCCAAGAGGGAAGCCAGATGCAGTATGGCACATTAGGTGGCCTGAAATGCGCTTCTGAAGGTCCAGCACACTGTTGTACCTGGAAACATCCTGGAATGCTTCGAAATTGGTCCTAACGTGAAGGACCAACTGATTGCCTGCCACGTCCTATGCTTTCCAACAGATCCAGTTGTAAGAAATAAAATTATGCAAAGAATATTTTGAAATGCCAGATACAGCCTAAATAGGAGCACCAGTAGCTGTTTCCTCATTCTGCAGTGGCAGGAAGGACGCGGCCCCAAAAGGAATCACTCTTCATGTCACAACACCCTATCTGCCTGCAAAACAATACATTCACCTCAAAGGGATTTAACTTTGAGACCCCAGTGAAATACGTTTAAGGAGCCCTCAGAGAAGGGAGATAAAGAATATTATTGTTTTCAGGGTTCAACTTCTGTGTAATACTAGCACAGAGTCAGTACTACAGTACTAGAGACCAGGCAAAACAAAATGACAAGAACATCAGTTTTAAAGCCTTGTTTCTGAAATGGGATTGCAGAAAACCCTATAAATCCTTACATGTAGTATTCATGCCTCAAACAGTAAAAATGCAGAAGAAAAAAAAATACATTGGGCTGTTGCTGCATCTGATTAACTTCAACCAACAGAACTGCTGTCGAAATGTGCCCAGGGTACCTCAACTCCTCTGTAGAAGCAGTATGATGCTGTATCTGGTGTTCCTGTATTCTGGCTATATTTTATTTCTTGCATTGAGAAAAGTAATCAACATGTTGTTTGGGATTGCACACACAAAAAAAGAGCAACCTTGATTCTCTGACATTCACCCTGTTTAGCCCAAGGGGCTGCAAACAGACCAAAAGCAGTTTATTTCACATCATTCTGAATACTGACCGGACGAAAGTAGCTTCATTATTCGGTGGGCTCCTGAGACCACAAACTGACTTTGTACAGACTTTCTCCTTACACCTTATCATTCAATTCTTGGTAATACTTCCAATGTCAGTAAGCCATTACCCTGATCCTACTTAGACCATTTACACGGATAAGTAGATGCAACAATCAGTACTAACTATTTAATTGCAGGGTTTTGTTCTTCCTGAAATGTAGCTGGAATATAAGACACAGTGTATTACAACTGTTGAAAAGTTTGCATCCTCTTAGCTTTTTCTATTAATCAGCATCCTGAACACAGGCATGACAGGGGAGACCAACATGCTTCAGGAAATTCAATTTCTCATTTCTTCAGAAAGAATCCAATCAGATACATTGTTAAATCCTTAGAAGATCCATCCTGAACTGTAAGGGTAAACTGTAGTTTAATCCCCAAGACAGACCTCCCACCCATCTTAAAAGTTCCAAACAGAACCCAGACTTCAAAATGGATTTGTGCATAGCACCCTATTAAAGATTTGGAGAGTACACTGCTAGAACAACAAAACCAAACAGTTAAGGTATCAACTAAAGCTATAGTATTACATACATAAGAGATGGGTGTTTTACATACATAAGAGATGGGTGTTTTAAACTACCCTGACTATTCCCATTGTCAGGCTCACAGATTCATAATTCAGCCCTGAGGGACTCTCATTTTCAAAAAACTGGGTATCCAGCAACTTCTGCTAGCATCCAAAAATTAACAGCATCATGCCTCATTTTAAAAACTAAACCGTTTATTGAGTTGGGGCAACAATGTTCTGAAGGATATTTTGCGGGGGGGTTGTTGTTGTTGTGGTGGTGGGGGGGGCTTGGGGGTGGTGGTGGTGTTTTTAAAGCAATCTTGCCTCCTTACTTCAGCATCTCCAGTCTGACTTTTATAATTTGAACATGTATACTCTTGAGCAGACCATGAAAATCCCATAAAGCTTAATCTGAATTAAAAATAAAGAATAAACTAATAGCCCAACTGCTCAAAAAAATATGTAAAATGCAATAAAAGAAAGACCACATTGTATTATTGATCTGGGATGATGTCTGACAAGCTCCTGACAGAAGATAACCTTCATAGCCAGATTACAAAACCCCTGAAAACACTGGTGTGTAATGGAAAGCCTGACAGGCCATTAGTGACAACAGCATGAACAAGGTTCTAACAAACAACAAAAATGGAATTTTAAATGAGCCACCATAAAAAAAAAAAAAAAAAAAAAAAAGGTATTTACCCTGGAGGGCTGCAGCCCTAGAGTTTACCCCAGATTGCCATTCTCCGTGATGTGATCCTACACGGATATTCCTAAACGTCCTATGCTTGACTGCAGAAGTGGCAGGATGGGATCTTCAGGCACAAGATCCCAATGCTCCTTCTGACACCAGTTATTTTCTCTTCAACCTTTAATATTAAATATCATTATTTGTCTCTGTATGTAATACTACACAATCCTATCCCAACATCACAAGGTGTCCCAGTCCCAGTACAATATTCTCATCTGTCCCCCTCTCAGTCCCCACCACCACAGCACAGAAACACACCACAGCAAAACCACAGCCTCTATTCTGCTCTATAATACCGACAGAAAGCAAATCTCATCAACAAAAAGCATGCCACCTAGCACAGCTCTGCCAGGAAGGAAATTTCCCAGCAGCTGCCTTCAACTACTTTGTTCTCACTGATGCATTACAGCAAGAGACATTACCTTAAAAACTGGCACTGCACCCTGGTTTTAAATTTACCTGCTCCAGCCCCGATACAAGCATGTAAAATTACTCTCCACTGGACCTGCCCAAGTCTGGTGTTCTTGGAGGACAGAGGGCTCCTCGCATGAGCACTACTTGCCGAGTCCCATCCCAGACCAGCACCACAGGCTCCTCTCTCCCACCCTCTCTTCTCTGGCACAGCCAGCCCTGCTCCTTGCCCCTGGGCCTTGCTGGGATAGAAAGCAAGATGGATCCTTCACCTCATCGTCCCGCACGCACAGCTGCTGGACAAGCAGAAACTCGTTCCCGTCCCATGACCAAAACCCACTGGGTCTCAGAACTGGCTCCAGCTGTGGCTTCTCCTACACCTGTGGTTTCTCCTACACCATCCTATTCAAGCACTCGACTATGCATCAAACGTCTACAGGCATGCTGGATTTCAGAAATTTCTTCCAGACAGTTTTCTATGCCAGGCAAAAAAAAAAACCCAAACCAAACTAAACAAAAAAAAACCCCACCAACCAAGAAAAAAAAAAAAAAAAACCCCACCAAGAAAAAAAAAAAAAAAAAACACCCCACCAGCTTTAAAATAATCTTCCCCTTCCACCTATATATATTAAAAGAAAAAAAAAAATAAAAATCACATTATACCCATTTTTGCACTGGATTTTCTTCACTATTTGCTCATCTTTCTCCAACACAAATCTGAGGTTTGACACCCAAGGTGAGCTGGTTAAATCACTTTGACTTCAAAGGACCTATTTGAACTCTGATTTAAATAATCTGTTCTGATCTTGCTTTGTATTTGTACTTTCTAGAACTTTTCCTGGAAAGAAATACAGATTCTTTCTGGCTGAAACACTGTGATTTTTTTTTTTATTACTTTTTCTTACTGATTAGGAAACTATAAAGATTTTTTTAAAATTTTATTATTTGTAAGTTACTTACATTAGTATCTTTTTTCTCTTCAGTCTTTGACTTTTCATTTTTTATTGAATATTTCATATTCATTAGCTGCAAAACATTTTATAAGTAGGACAAAAGAACTTATACAAACATTAAGGTACAAGTAATGAAAACTGTATTGTATTTTAGACTCAAATCCATCTAAATGTGTTGAACAAAAAGAGTAAATTTATCAACATATTTGTACATTAAAACTACCTCATTACAGGGGACATTACCTGTAGTTGATTTGGTTGTATATATCTCTCAAGTTTGTGTTAGGACAGATGTGATTTTCGTACCTTCTTCTAATTCATAGATCAAGAGGAAACAAAGCTTCCCAGCTTTTGTAGTTTCTCACCTTTGAGTGGACAACTCACTGAACTAACTCCAGAAGAACCATCAATGAACAGTATGTTCTGTTTCTACATGAAAGCCGCTCCTGTCAAACCAGTTCCATACTGCAGCAAATTCTCAGCAGACACTTCCACCTACTCAGTGGCTGCACTTTCTTCAAAGTTTCAGAAGCAAATATACCCTTCTTGAATATTATGATTTAATTAAGTTATGATATTTAACACTGTTATAGAGTTAAGGCCTGAATCTAGTACTTTCAAATCCAAATTATTAATTTTTCTTTTTAATTCTTCATTTTAACCTCTTCTGCTTTCCAAAAAGTTTCTTCCACTGTTCTTCATCCCTCTACCCACATTTTCCCACTCGGGTCTTTATGTTTCCATCATCTTTTCATGACACTCATGTGCATGAGCACTTGCTGTATGCCACCTCACCTTTCCTTCTCTCAGGAAGGCTAGAGACCTTTCCAGGATTTATTCATCAAGATAATTTTCCATGTGAATCATCTGACTGTCTTTACCCACATGACAAGCCCTCAGGTGCACTGCTGCGCAAACAAGTCCAAGCAATCCTCAGTCTTTGAGGATGAATGTTCCTCCTTCTGCTCTCCCTATGCCAAGTACACACTCCCCTGCCCTCTTCTCATGAACAGTCAGTCAAATACAAGAACTCCTCTACCACCAGGAAACCTAACAGACGAAGCACTTCATTACTGGTAGGACTATAGGGCCTTCTGCAGTGTCCAGCCTCTCCACCGGAACTTGTGATGACCACCTGTGACCACCACCATTACAGACCTTCAGTGCCCAGCGGCAGCATTTTTCAACTGCTTGCTTACTCACAATTTCCTGCAGCTCACAGGGCAGCCACCCACCTCTCAGGATCCTTACGGCTTCTCCACCTTTACACCTGGCTACGCATCTCCATTACTCATCAGCCACGGTTCAAGATGTTATGGAGCTCTACCTATTTATTTTTGCTTACTCATTAAAAGTTCCAGAGTGCACCAAGTCACACCTCCAACCAAGCACAATTATGCTACACTACAGGCAGGGCAATTTGTCCCGGGAGGACAGAAGGACACAGGGAAACCAAGCATCTGACAGCATTACACAGTAGTTTCAGGCACAGCCAAAAATAAAACCATCCCAGTTCAGGGCTTTGGCCAAAAAGGGTAACTTCAGAGCTTTACGTGCAGTCTGGCTGAAGAGACACACAGCAAGTCTGTCATTCCCCCAGAAGGAGACTCATGTTGCCAAAGGAATGTTCTAACAAATGGCATTTCAGAGCGAGGTTTGCACACACCACTAGTGCAATACTCCACGCAAGAGGATGACACTAACATCCAGCGGAGACTTCCTCTCAGAGAGGCATCATCCTTCCCCCTAAGCAGCCTGGTAGGGAGTCACACATGAGTCATTATTTTGAAGCATGAAGTCAGATTTGCCATGTTTTCTATGTTACACAAACAGGACAATATGGAAAACCCCATGCAAAGGGGTTTACGTTTTTGGACAATACTTGTCCAAATGCTCATGTGATATTCCTAAAATAAAGCAATTCCTCTCACCAAAACCCAGCGTCAGCAAAAACAGCAGTATCCTCCTTAGGCTGGGGAGTAGGGGTTCACTTAACAGAAATATATAAAAGGAGAAGCCACCCAAATTCTGACCTGCTGAGTCCCATTTTATTGTTGATGGGTTTAACAGCACTTGGGGAAAACCCAGAATTTAATGCGATCAAAGTCCTTGCCAGCTGATTTCAAGAGAACTCAGAAAAAACTCACAACCGGTTTCACCTACTGACACAGCTCAGAAGGATTTGGCCATTACAGAAAGAAACACCATGAATATAAAACCAGCAGTGGGTATGCTCGTCCTGCCGCCCAACATCACATGCCACAGGCTGGAACACCGTGACTGTTCCAAATAACAGCACCTAAGCACAGAGAGCAGACAAAACCTCTGTGCCAGCCACCTGAACCCATACGGGACTGTGGGTACTGAACTCAAGGAAAAGCCTTTACGTCTGCTGGGCTGCTGGCACCCAGCATAGCTGGCTGATGGCTATTCCAGCTATGCTGCACGCCCTGCAACAGCATTTGCTAGTGCAGTCCAGACATGCATAAACTTAAGACATAGGATTACACCTGATAACCTTCCGATCATCTACAGTTTCTACTGAGCACCACTCCAAAAGCTTGGTGTTTTTCCCAAGAGAAGTATTTAAACTATTTACTTCCCCAGCAGTAAGTCACAGAATAGGGAAAAAGAGTTCTCATTCACCAGGAGTGGCAACATTAGATAGCAAGTAACATGCAATGAAAAGAAGATCTTGGAAAATTGTTCAATATACAAAAGCGGGTCCGGCCTCTCCACCGGCACTTGTGATGACCACCTCTGACCACCACCACTACAGACCTTCAGTGCCCGGCAGCAGCATTTTTCTCCAACCCAAAACATTCTATGATTCTATGATTCTATGATTCTATGAAAGCGGAGATTTATAGCGCAGAAAGATTCTCTGTCTCCTAGGCCTTAAGGAAGGTTCCCAATATGTTCTTCCCAAACTTTAAGCAGTAATATGTATAGATTTAAAAAAAAGGGTCAGATGCTGTGACAATTTAGATGTCCCCATGGCAAACCCAGTTTGCAATCTCTAATCCCAATAGGGGGTCCCACTTTGTGATTCTGCAGTGCTTGGGGATTAGGAAGGGGAGTGCCAGCAGGAACTCATATTCAGCAACTGTGCTCAGAAATAGCCACCATAAAACAAACTCTCCCTGCGTTAAAATTGCCATGCTGTCCCACAACCACTGCAGCTGGAGGTCCATCACACTCGCAGCTGCCCCGGGGCAGAGAGATCTATGGCACTTCTCTACCTGCAGGACACTGCACTGGTGGGAAAGGCATAGCAGCTTGGGAAACTGCAGTAATTTTGGCTAAAAGTTCTGCTCTGTTCCCTGCATATAAAAACTTGAACATCCAAGGCACTCCTGTGGTGACATACAACCTATTTCCACACAGGTAAATCTCCACAGCGAGGATCAGCCCCTCAGCGCCACAAGCCAAGCAGTTCTCCTGAGGTTTTCATTTCAACCCAAAGTTACGCAGCAGGACTTCTTGTGATGAGCTATTGTGGATGTGTGTTCAAACACAAGTGGAGAGGAAGCATTTCTATGTTCTCACCAGCCAACACAGTTTTTCCCTTTTCCAATTTCAGTAAAAGAAAGCAATGGTGATATTTCTATTCCTGTGAGTCTTTATTTTCATTCAAACATGATACGGCCAAACATGAGCTGACAACAGCTTTCCAATGAATGCAATCTCACAGGCCTTTAGATTTTGTGGGGGTTTTTTTCTGGTTTGTTTACAGTTTCTTTGCCACAACACTTTGTTTGGCCCTGAAACATTTTTATGCTACAGTAAAGCCCAGAGATCCAATTCCATTAGAAAAAAGCATAAAGAAACAAGAAAGACTCATCATTTCTCTTTGTTTGCACAAGCTTTCATTACATGCAAGGCAAAAATAAAGAAGGGAGAAAGGATTCCTCCCTGCGGAGACCACAGTAAGCACTGGCAGACAGACTGATGCACAAAGGTCAACCGGAGAACCAGAGAGATTTCCCATGCCAACCCACACCCCTAAGCCAGTAAAGCTTGAATAAAACCTCATTCTGAGTTTATGAGGAAGACTCAAGAAACGGAGACTTTTAAGACCTTCTAAGTGAGCTGAGGAAGGATGAGATATTAATAGAGACAACCTGGAAGAAGCAAGAGAAGTACCGTGCATCGGTGTTCATCATTTAAAGCCCTGACCCTGCGAAGACTTCTGGGCATTCCGCCCCTTAGAGCACAGGTCCAGTCCAGGATATACAAAAGTTCTGAATAAGGTAGAAACCATTCCTTGCATCAAAAACTTCTGTCCACGCTCTTTATTGTTGCACATAAAAATGAATGATTTCAATTCATCAGCCTAGTCAAAGGAGTTTCCTGACGCGAAGGATTTTGGTTTAGGGAGCTGCTATTCCAGCTATGCTGCACGCCCTGCAACAGCATTTGCTAGTGCAGTCCAGACATGCATAAACTTAAGACATAGGATTACACCTGATAACCTTCCGATCATCTACAGTTTCTACTGAGCACCACTCCAAAAGCTTGGTGTTTTTCCCAAGAGAAGTATTTAAACTATTTACTTCCCCAGCAGTAAGTCACAGAATAGGGAAAAAGAGCTCTCATTCACCAGGAGTGGCAACATTAGATAGCAAGTAACATGCAATGAAAAGAAGATCTTGGAAAATTGTTCAATATACAAAAGCGGAGATTTATAGCGCAGAAAGATTCTCTGTCTCCTAGGCCTTAAGGAAGGTTCCCAATATGTTCTTCCCAAACTTTAAGCAGTAATATGTATAGATTTAAAAAAAAGGGTCAGATGCTGTGACAATTTAGATGTCCCCATGGCAAACCCAGTTTGCAATCTCTAATCCCAATAGGGGGTCCCACTTTGTGATTCTGCAGTGCTTGGGGATTAGGAAGGGGAGTGCCAGCAGGAACTCATATTCAGCAACTGTGCTCAGAAATAGCCACCATAAAACAAACTCTCCCTGCGTTAAAATTGCCATGCTGTCCCACAACCACTGCAGCTGGAGGTCCATCACACTCGCAGCTGCCCCGGGGCAGAGAGATCTATGGCACTTCTCTACCTGCAGGACACTGCACTGGTGGGAAAGGCATAGCAGCTTGGGAAACTGCAGTAATTTTGGCTAAAAGTTCTGCTCTGTTCCCTGCATATAAAAACTTGAACATCCAAGGCACTCCTGTGGTGACATACAACCTATTTCCACACAGGTAAATCTCCACAGCGAGGATCAGCCCCTCAGCGCCACAAGCCAAGCAGTTCTCCTGAGGTTTTCATTTCAACCCAAAGTTACGCAGCAGGACTTCTTGTGATGAGCTATTGTGGATGTGTGTTCAAACACAAGTGGAGAGGAAGCATTTCTATGTTCTCACCAGCCAACACAGTTTTTCCCTTTTCCAATTTCAGTAAAAGAAAGCAATGGTGATATTTCTATTCCTGTGAGTCTTTATTTTCATTCAAACATGATACGGCCAAACATGAGCTGACAACAGCTTTCCAATGAATGCAATCTCACAGGCCTTTAGATTTTGTGGGGGTTTTTTTCTGGTTTGTTTACAGTTTCTTTGCCACAACACTTTGTTTGGCCCTGAAACATTTTTATGCTACAGTAAAGCCCAGAGATCCAATTCCATTAGAAAAAAGCATAAAGAAACAAGAAAGACTCATCATTTCTCTTTGTTTGCACAAGCTTTCATTACATGCAAGGCAAAAATAAAGAAGGGAGAAAGGATTCCTCCCTGCGGAGACCACAGTAAGCACTGGCAGACAGACTGATGCACAAAGGTCAACCGGAGAACCAGAGAGATTTCCCATGCCAACCCACACCCCTAAGCCAGTAAAGCTTGAATAAAACCTCATTCTGAGTTTATGAGGAAGACTCAAGAAACGGAGACTTTTAAGACCTTCTAAGTGAGCTGAGGAAGGATGAGATATTAATAGAGACAACCTGGAAGAAGCAAGAGAAGTACCGTGCATCGGTGTTCATCATTTAAAGCCCTGACCCTGCGAAGACTTCTGGGCATTCCGCCCCTTAGAGCACAGGTCCAGTCCAGGATATACAAAAGTTCTGAATAAGGTAGAAACCATTCCTTGCATCAAAAACTTCTGTCCACGCTCTTTATTGTTGCACATAAAAATGAATGATTTCAATTCATCAGCCTAGTCAAAGGAGTTTCCTGACGCGAAGGATTTTGGTTTAGGGAGCTGTAGTACCACTCCGACGCCTGAAGTCAACTGAATTTCAACTTCAAACTTTTATTTTGCAATGTGTAGGCTTTGCCAAAAGCTAAGTAAAGATGTGCCATGTAAAATTTGCATCAATCGAGATGTAAATAAACAAGATGTCCAGAAAGCTGAAGAACCCCACCCCCGATTTAACAAGTTAACTGACCACCAAGAGCCACAAGGTTCTGCGCTCACTAGACCAGGGCAAGCAGTGTGAAGTCATATACTCGGAGAAGGGAGGCGTCTGACTCAGAAGAGGAAAAAAAAATCTACAGAGATCATCTGAGAGCCATACGACCGCATGCATTGGCAACACAAAATTTGCTCCGTCTGTATTCCCGAAATACACAATTCATAGTTTACACTAAAAAAAAAATTATATACATATATGTGTCTCGGTTTATGTGCGTGGTGCCTTCTGACCATTCTTCGCCAAGGGCATTTCAGACAATGGAGCAGACAGCTGCTCTCTCCGGTTCTCGGGGACTTCGGAAGGGAAAAGGGCCCATCCCCGCGACAGCGGCACAGCCCGGCAGCACCCAACAGGTTTCCGGCCCCCCGCCCCCGGCTGCACAAGGCGAACCGGGCGACCGAGCCAGCCCGCAGCCCCGGAGAGGCGGCGCTGGCGA
>NW_009258671.1:8374708-8399904 GCF_000687185.1 Egretta garzetta
GGGCCCGGGAGCCGGCGGCCGCCCCGTTGTCCCCTGACAGGATTTTCCTGGGGGTAACGGGGTATCAACCCAAAACATTTACGCGGGCCTTCGGCGACGCAAAGCCTGCTGGAGACCTGCTGGCTCCTGGCTGCACAAGCACACCTCCAGCTGTTGGGGTCAGGAAGGCAAAACTTCCTCTGGAAGGGCTAAAGAGACGAGAAAAAACCCAAGAGGGCAATGGGGTTTTTGTTTTCTGAGGAGATCGGCGAGAGC
This sequence comes from Egretta garzetta, assembly GCF_000687185.1. Lineage (NCBI taxonomy): Eukaryota > Metazoa > Chordata > Aves > Pelecaniformes > Ardeidae > Egretta > Egretta garzetta. The sequence goes on from NW_009258671.1 coordinate 8,374,964, forward strand.
CCCCCCTCACCCAGCGTAAAGCCCCCACACTCGTTCCCCCATCCTCCCACCCAACCCGTATGGCTCTTCACAGGCTATGTTGGTGAAAAATACCTTTTCCCGTAGGAAAAACTGAGCATGTCCAAGCAGAAAGTACAAAACAGTATTTCAGGTGGTCTGTAACCCCACAGGGCCGAGCAGAAAGATAAGAAAATCCACTCACAGGCAGGCTGCGTGAGGAGAGCAGAGCCACGCGCTCGATCGTCATCCAGGGGCAGCCCACGTGGTCCTGCGTCCCTCTCGTCTAAAGACCTTTTGTTCCCAGTCAGGCTTTCTCAACACCTTCTTCCCCCATCCTTCCCTCTCACCGTGTCCCACAGATTTGACCCCAGACCCTCCTGCCCGACATCAAATCTCCTGAGCTGCTGCTTCCTTCTTGCTCTACCTGTCTCCCACCAGCTGTAACCTTGCGTGCACAGCACGATGGGGACAAAACCCCACCTGAGACATCCCCTGAAGTGTCTACCAAGAGCCGGGTCACCTCTCCCTTAGCATTAGCGCGTCTTGCTAGTGATGTGTATTGTAAATCAGGAATGGGTGATGCAGCTTGTGCTGCAGATTGGACCCCAAAGCCCCGCTGCTGCTGCTGGTTGTCCCCAGCAGGTACCAGTAATGGCCAAACCTTCCTCAGCTCATAAATTAAGGATTTGCTAAGCCACAGACAGAGAGCAATACAACTGCCAGCCCAGTTCTTCTGCAAACAATTTGCTCAACCTTTTTTTGTTTGTAATATTACTTTATGCTCTCCTCAGTTCCTAAAACTATTGTAAGGCTTATGCAGCCTTTTATTCTCTCTGAAGTCCTCTTTGAAACTTAGCAGGCCTTGAAGGCAGTGGTGGGAAGGAGAGAAGGGGACAGAGGACTTAAGACATGAGTTGATGTCATTTGGGAGCTGGGCTTTTTGCTATGGCTTAATAAGAAAGAAAAGTTTTCAAATCCTGCGCGATCATTCTCCAAAATAACATACATTTAGGCCATGTTCTCAGTTTCAGTTTCATGTCAACTTCTGACACCAATAAACTAACAATCAGTCACCTGCTGAGTGCTATTTACAGCCATATACTGATTTCCCCTAATTACAGAATCACAGACAAGAGTATTTTCTGTGGAATGCGCCTGTGCTGAATTGGATGCGTGAGAAAAATTTGAAGCCGACGCAGCATTTTGCTAGTAAAAAATATCTACTTTTTTACAAAGCAGTGGAAAGTGTGGACATGCAGTCACAGGACTTGAGCACCTCTTCCACCATTAAATCTGATCGTTCTCTTTCTCAGAGAGAACGAAGGCTTGCAGTCACGCACTGGCCGTGTAAATGCAGGCTTTAGAGGTATTTGTCCCACGGGCTTACAGAGGGGAAGGAGCAGCAGAAGACTGTCCCGTATCTAACCCGTACCTAACCCTAACCCTAACCCTAACCCTAACCCTAACCCTAAGCCTAACCCAACCTCCAGGTTGTTCCTGACATTGCCAAGAGGAAGGAATCTCTCTGCTTCCAGAGGAGCTCGCAGCCTCATTTACCTCATGTCACGCTGTACTAGTTAAGGATCGGGCATTTTTCCGCAGCAGATCACCCCTTGATCCCAACACCACTAGCAGGTTAGGGGCGCATGGAAATACCTGGGTCTCGTCGTGTCGCCAGCCAGCAGACAACCCTGTGGCGGGTTCTCCAGAGCCTCCAGCAGCTCAGCCCCTCTGCCGAGCCCTGAACACTCACCCTAAAATTCCAGCAACCCTGCTTAAAAAAAAGCAGTTAAGCAAACCTGCTGCTGCCTCACCCAGGCCTTTTGTATAGCAAAATGGTATTTCTGCCCCTATTCTGTTCCTAGCCTTACCTTCAGCTTTCTCTGCCTTCTACCAAAACAGGCCCACAGACAAAATCCTCAGTCGTTTTTCTTCTCATAGGCCTCCCTAGTCAAGCCATGCATCCTAGCAGGTCGCTGCTCTCGATCAGAAGATAGAGGGAGAAAGTCTGTTTTCTTAAAGGGGCTATTGATTAAGTTCCTTTAGGATCAGTTAGAAATCTGAAGTGCTAATTGATTTTGGTTTTTCAAGATCCCGTGGTACATTTTAAAACAACAAACCCCCCTGTCTAGCCAAACCCTTGATGGAGAGGGGGGGATTGCATCCTATCTTTATATATTGCTCCTAAAGGTGTTCTTCAGCGATGCTTAGCACCACGTTATCACTGTGATGGGTATCAAGAGCCCCATCCTGCCATGCGTGCTCTCATTGAACTCAGTTAAGCGCAAAATGATACATTCCCTATCTTGCAGAGGGGTAATGGGTGTTAGGGCCCCAGGGGCACTAATAGGCCTTAGTGGCCCTGCCCAGCCTCAGCCGGGGCCTCCACACACACTCACAGCCTGGAGACTCTGTTTAGTCTCGGCCCTGAGGCTCTGCCTGAGCTGAGGTGAAGGAGCATTGGCCTTTGGTTCTGCTACGGCTGCACCTTATGCTTGGCTGCGGATGCTGTTGATCTGGATCCTGACCTGCAGGCTGACTTCTCAGCTTGGCCACGGACCTGCCTTAGGACCATGGAGGTACCTTTTGACCTAGGCTCTGGTTTACCCTGCTCCCTTGCTGAGGTTCTGTAGTGCTGAGCTGCAGCCCCCAAGGGCCCTGCCAACCTGGGAATCTCCCCCGCCCCCAAGTTCCCTGGCCCCCAGGGAGCTTCCAGCCCGCACAGTGCCCTGACAACAGATCCCTGTGCTTTCTTATACAATAATGCACTTTGTGTCCTGATGTAAAGTATGTATATTGATCAACAAGACGGATAGGCTGTGGGTCAGAGGATAGGCTCAGAGGTCAGAGGATGCATCTTCTTAACTTGTGTTCTATGTAGTAGAAACCTAAACCAATACAAAAGCTCAAGTTCATTGTAAATAACCAGGTGACTTAATGTTGTGAAGTATGTCTTCTGAATTAATCAATAACAGTCAAGCTTTGCCATGCTTACACAAAAGTCAAGCAAGCTATTTATATGAGGTTATATTTTCCTTATGATATTTATTTTAGTAGCAGCTAATAGCGACAGTCTGCAGTGCGTGTTAATAAGGCCACGTGGTATGTGAGTATCTAACAATTAAAATGAGTTTGCAAGTTAGCAGATATGAGCTTATTTAACGTGTTTAAATGTATTTCTAATGGACGAGTCCTATACTATATGTGCCTTACAGTAGTGACCCTACCAAAACTTGGGTAGCTACTTGTAGCCTGCCAAAGACATCAGCATTACTTATATACTTCAAGCTCTGTACATACATAAACTTTCACAGGAATAGACTTTGTCATTCTGAAGCTTTGAAAGTCCTATTCAACCCATTACAAGCATACAAAGTACCCTCATTTTTTTAATGTCTTTCTTTACTCATAATAATGAATTCAGATTTATAAGAGCTACATGTGGCAAATTAATGTTATAGCCACTTCAAAGATACAGGGCATGAAATGCAGCTTTGTGCTGAAGAGATTAAGCAATTTGCTTAAAAATTCTAATCATATTTTAGTCATGAATTGGGGTATCTCAGTCTTCAGCAGTCTGCTGTTTTCTACTGAAGGCGTGCTTGCGGGTCAGTGGGCCATCCAGTGAGTCTATACGCAAAAAATAATCCTGCAATTTTTACTTAATTGCCTCCTAATTGCATCAAGGCATTTTGACTACGGACACAGCAGTTTTGGGCCTCCCATTATAAATTGTGTTAAATTGGTCAGCTTGAAAGATAATTCAAAGTTACTTCTGGAACTTTCCAGTGTTCAGCATAGGATTGATTCTCCTCTCAAGATTAAACCTACAATTAAAGCTTCTGAAAATCCTATCCATAGAATGTTACAAAATTTTTTTTTCAGCTCAAATTATCCTTTGTAGTTACTCCTCTGAAGGCACAGCAGAGTACTTAAGGTCACGTATTTCTGAAGTTAGAGGCGTTCTACCTGTTTGGCTTTCTTTTGCCCTTCCCCCTTTCTTTGTACTACTCTTGTCATCCCTGTCACTACTTTCATCAGTCAATTGCCATGGGCTATGCTGAATGGAAGCCAGAGATGCTTAGTCTTGCACTGTAGGAGTAGAAACCTATGTCTGAACTTGTACGAAGAGCTTGCAGTTCAGCCTGATCCCTCTCTTCTGCAGCCAAAACCACAGAGCCTTCTGCACCTGAGCCTTTTATCCTAGGTTGCTCCTGTGCTGTTCCTGAGAGTGCAATTACCTTAATAGGACTGAGATGTGAACGGCAGCCTTTGCGGTAACAGGCTCCTGGGTTTTATAAGCCACTTGCACAGTGGCTGTGCAATAAAACATCCCTGTTTTATTGTTTTCCTTGAATTGTACTTGTATTATATCCAGAAACACCTCACCACTTATGAACCCACCCCAAGCCCTCCATCAGCTCAGCAAATTTGAAGTCCGAGTAGGAATTCATTAAATTTTTGATTATGCAGCTAAGCTCTTGCCTAAGAGGTCCCTTGGTAAAGGCAAGCCTGTTGCAGGAAGGCAGCCCCTGCCAGTCTGGTTATGGCTTTGCATTCAGGGTGCAGGATTTTGCTGAAAAAACTGAACTGGCTGGGAAGCTGCCTCAGACAGAGGAGGTAACATGGAGCTTGCACAGGCCAAGTATCCTCCGAGAAGCCTGTCCAAAGCAGTGACAAACTTAGCATTGCTTTTCACCAGAGTGTTACCTGATGCTAATGTATTGCCAAGCTCCTTGAAATGTTTACCTTCTATTACTTCTCTTGTCTCTATGAATCTGTGCTCTTTAGCCCATATATATATATATATATATATATATTTGAAAGCTTTGACTGCATAAGCAGCAACAGATACGGAAATGTAGCCCACCTCCTTGCGACACAGGATTTCTGAACTGTGACTGTATAAAAGAGTACTCAAGTATTACCTATATCCTCTTGAGGTGTCAAGTCCGGCTGAAGAGCAGCTGGGTGGTGAGCCTGCAGTGTTTCGGCAGGACGGGTCAGAGCTGTGAACTGGCCTTGTGTAACTGAAAGTTGCACCAGTCTGGCTGCTGCTGCTGGGCTCTTGCGTGTTTGCTGCCCACATCGAGCGATGCTGAAGGCTTGCGCAAGATCTGTTTGTAACCACAAAGAACAGGTTTCAGCCTGCCGTAAGGAGAAAGTTAGATCCTCACAGTCAGTAGTAGAGGGTAGAAAACAAATTACTTGTTCAGAGAAGTGATGAAATCATGCACATTTTATAAAGAAAGTAGTGATTAACTTCTTAATCCTTTTTGGAAAATATGTGTGATGATAGCTTTCCAAAAATAAACTGAATTTTCATCAGTAATTTCTAAATAATTATATTGGAATTGGGAAATTCCACATTTTAAACTCCTGATTTTTTGTGTACACTTCTAGAAATGTTGGGGCAAAATAAAATTTGAGAATGAGTTACAACTGTATGAATGTGAGTAGTAATGATTAAATCTTTTACTTTTTAAAAATATCTAACCAAAGGGTATTTGAAAAGCTTACCATTTTCGTAATAGAACAGCATTTTTATTTTCGTGTTTTTAATGTTATGTTGATTATACTTTATTATATAGTTATGCTAGAATTTCAGTATTCATTTTAAAGAACATCGGTTAATACTTTAAATAACAGGCCAAATAAGAAAGAAACAGTGAGTGGAGAGCAAAAGAAATCTTACTTTCCGGAAGATCTGCTTTTATAGGCTGGGTTGCTCTAATAAGTGGCACAAGCAGCAGCTCTAGGTAAAGAACTTGGCATGGTGGGTTTCCTTTGGATTCATAGTTACTTAAGCAAACAGTCAGAGCGGGTGAACTACATTCAAAACATTTCAGGTAATTTTCAACACTTTACCTCTAGGTCAAAGGCTTTTTTCTACAGATCCCTTGGCTGAACTCTGCTCAGACTCTCTTCTTTCACTGACATCTAATCGGAATATTTCTTCACTTTTGAAAAATATTCTGGTACACGTATAAATATATCTATCATATTTTATAATACATGAATTAGGGAAATCAGATTTCAAATTAGAGAAATTCTTTCCTGCTTAGAAAAAAAAGCAGTTTTATTTCCAGGAAGATCTTGGGTGAAATTTGGCCTTACTGACTCAGGTTTGTTCAAGGAAGATGCCAGTGGGTATCAGTGAGGTTGGGACTTCATCTTGTGATTTTTAAACTTACTTTTTCTCTATGCCTCTGTATAACATAGATAGTAAATGTCTCTTACAAAGGCATCAAGTAATTTACGTGTGCAAGGAGCTCAATCTCTAACTTTATGATGGAGAAGTTGTGTTCAAGTTGTAAAGCAAAACAAAGAAGCTGAAGGCTCAAGGTAGCATTCATGCTTGAAGGAAAGTATATGAAATGCTGCCTTTTTCTCTCAAGAGTCAAAACATAAATATCTTTAGAGGAGGGGGGAAGGAAACCTGTGAAAACAGGAATTTTATTTTGAAGGTGGATCTCCAACTCTTACGGTATGTTGGTGATTTCGAGTATCTTATTCATGATGACATTATGCATTTTTCTCCACACTAGCTCCAGGTTAGATGCTAAGGTATTAAACCCACTCAATTGTCTCCATGAGATCTTCCTTTTCCACCAGCACGAATCATTCACCATCAGCAAATTGAGAAAATGCAGTTAGCTAGGCTAGCTGTAGCCTTAGGCTGTGAATATGGTCTCAATTGTTTAGTGGCTTGTAAAGCATTTATTAGTGCCCACAGTGATTCTTACTTCTGAGAACTCTTAGCCATATTCCTTTCAATAAATATTTTTATAAATCCCGGAATCTGCTAATCTTGAAGAAAATTATAGAAACTGTACCTGTATGTATTTCTCAAACTGGTTCCCATCTAGTGAGTTCACAACAAAAATTTACAATCACTTCAAATCATCCTAACTTTTGTTCATCTAGTTTAATTACAAACAATACCCTCCTAAATTTCAGACTATATATCTTGGCAGTCACACATTGTATTTTAGTGTACAGCAATGCCTAGAAAGTTATGCCTTGTATTTGGATCAACTGTACCTCTGAAGTGGACATATATTTAATAAAATTAAGCAAGTTCATCCTCTACCCAAGTAGATGAATAAATCCTGGTAAGGCCTGGGTATTTCAAGAAGCCTTGGACCTTACTAATCCAAGCAGAGTACACACCTGCAAAAAGCTGATCCTTACTAAACACGAAACCTAAGAGTGAGAAGGGAAACTGCAGCAGCGGGAAGGGCAGTGACTTTTGAGGTCAGGGAAAGACCAGAACCAAGCACTTGCTTTGCCAGAAGGCCAGTACCTAGCCTCCCAGACCAGCACATTTGACAAATGTCTCTCTAATGATACCATGTGCTAGTTGTTAAATTCTTGCTTAGCCAAGCCTCTGGCTGGTATAATTCTGGGGTTTTTTACATGGACACAGGAACTGGTATGTCACTTAAACTATTGTATCAGTCTGGACTACTTCAGACTAATTTTGCCTCAGTGGTTGGCACTAAATCCATAAGGTGTGAAAGCACAAGAAGCTTTATGCTGTCCTCGGTGGCACAAATTGCCTGTCAGTTTGGCTTATTCGGAGGCAGAAAGGTAACTTATTTTGATGGAAAAAAAATCTGAAATTCTAGTAATGGCTTTAAACGAAACCTAAGCTAAAAGTTAAGTCAGCTTTTATGAAGATCACCTGCATATAGTAAAAGGAATCTGAAGAGTAGTAGGTGTAACAGACCTTCGTTATTTATCCAGGTGTAATTAGTGACAATGAAGGACATACATAAGCTTTATGAAAGAGCTAGAACAGTGGACTGGGAGGCAAAAAGTATAAGGACTCTTGCATTTTGTCACTGCATGACCACATGTCTGCACAAATCATAATGACAAGAGTGTTTAGTGCTACCCCCCTTTTTTGGAGCTCTGGGTTCCCCATCCATGTAGGTGCGTGGTGTCACTAATGGAATACTTCTTTAACAGCTGCTGGCATTCTGAAATTCTTGGGAGAAGCAGGCAAGGGGCGACACTAAGCTCAGATGCTCTGAAACAGCATATCTTTAGGTGTATGCTGCAGATGCAGCCAAACTTCTCAGGGGAGCTGGAGTGGAACTAATGTTTTCAGGATCTATTAAAATGTCTGGTTTTCAACATTTTCACATTCAATAAATGTCTGGACTGCTAAAAAATGCTATCCTAAATCATGGAAGTTAGAGTAATAAAATTAATGGCTGGCTTATACCTGTCACCTTTCCTTGTCTACTGATGTTCCAGAGGAACCTGTAGGAAAGTGTTTTTAAATATGAAGACAACATCTTTGGTTTCGTTCCTTCCTCTGACTCCCTATGCTTCTCTCAAGCCATCATTGAAATCCAGCTTCCTTATGGTCTCCATTTTACTTTTACCCTGGCCTTTTTACTCTTTGGTAATATTGCTCCCTCTTTTGAAATCCAAATCCTTCCAAATCCTCACCCCCCCCAACATTTCTTTCTTTCCAAGACACTGTTCTCTTCTCACTCTCTCTTCTTGAACATGATTGTCTTGGGTCCCTTTGCCCCAGAGCCCCTGTTCTGCATATACTTTCCCAGGTGCTTAACTTTAATCATCAGGTACTAAACAATGACCAGGCTAAAGTGACAAATTTGGGGTAAAATTGGCTGATTTCATCTACATACGGTGCACATGAGCATGGTCATTTGATTGATAAACGTGTTCACCACAAGGATGCTTTGATGGGAAGGAAAAAGGCTAAAACTGGAGGTATAAATAACTGGTATCTGCTGAACAGGCAGAGAACTTGCTGGTCCTATTTGTTCACCTTGCTGTTCTATAGTCATAGGTTTAGCAACATACAGAGATTTAAGGACACAATGGTCCAAGAGTTCACATCATTTAATTGTCTAGGCATCACAGGCCGTTACACTTCTTGCAATAAACCCTGCACTAAGCTCAATAAAACCAAAGGAGGATATTAGTAATTTCAATAGACTTTTTAAAAGCATGTTGATAAAAGCATAAGTCTGGAATATATAATGTCTTATCCAAGGATCCACTGATCTGAACTGTAGTGAAATTAGTGTTCCATTTTTTCTATAGGCAAGTTGGCAGTTTACATAAACCAGAAGTTTTTTTAAATACAGTAGAGATTTCTGTGGCTGGACATTATGGTTTTAGTTGTGATGGGAGTATGTATGTTCTGCTATGTTGTTTAGACGTTGTCTAACATGCCTGTTAAAGGCAACTTATATACAGATGTATAAATCTTAACTGGGCTTGTAGCCTCCTTTCACAAAGCATAAAGAATTCCCCAGATTTGGAGGTATTTGGAGAGATCCTGTGTCTTAGAAGTAAAAGTTTCTTTGCTGTTTGTAGACAAGCTCCCTCTCTGCTGTAAGGCATCCGGGTCACACCAGGAGTAAAGAGTTGAAACATTTGAAGACTTGAGGTGTCTGGTGCTCTCTCTGTTAGTGGCGGGTTGTTCACTGGCCAGCTGGACACCCCCACACTTCCCTAGGGAATGCTGGGCTTGAATGAGTTATCCTACTCTCACATGACAGCAGCAGTCAGAACAGGAGGAGACGGTTTACGTCATCACCAGAGCCGAAGGCCATTCATGCTTTCTAGGCTTCCCCCAGCACAACACTCCTTCACGTAGTGGTGTTCTTCCTTAGCCAAATAATTTAGGTTAAAAAAAGTGCTCCCCAGATCGGCTTAAAAGTTAGACTTCTGTTAGATTTGGGGAGCTCATTATGTGCTTATCTCAGGCAGAAGGCTATGGATTTTCTTTCCCTGTTGCAGTGTAATAGAAAAACAGGCAGTTAAGGAGCTTCAGGAGGTGAGATGCCTCTTCCCACTGAAAAAAAAGGCTTCCCTTAGCATATTTAACATAAATAAGCTGAGGAACATCCATTAGAATTTTGCAGTTCTAATTACTTGTAGAGCATTGAGTGATTACTTGATGTCATGAATTCAGGCAGAAACTTTTTCACTCTTGAAATGTGAATTTGATTCCTAAGGCCAAAAGCAACAGTCTATTGCAAAAGTCTCGTCCCCTTTCACAGATGTCTTTTTCAATCCACTCAGAGTGTGGTTGTCAGCTTCTCTCCTGGAAAATCCTTTATCTAATAAGCATTGCATGTCAGGAGTGCCAAGGGGTGCTGCTACGGCTGCCTTGACTCAAAGGCTTTACGGTGCATGCCAACTCTTGCATCTAGTCCTAGCCGCTTACAGGGACTGCTGAAGTTTTATGAATGTCAGATGCCAAATGCACAGAATTATTTCCTGCGTCTTACTAGCTCTTTGTGGAAACATAAAGGGAGAAAAGCAATTTCCTGTCAGGAAGAGCTAATGTCTCTAAGTGCAAGCATTAAGTCCCTGCAGAATGGTGGCTTCACACGCTGTATCTACTTGCCAAACTCAATCAAGTAAATGGAAAGACTTGGTAGGTAATTAGCTAGTGCTTCATTGTCTGTTCATGGATGCCTGGCTGTATATTAGCTCTGACAAATGCTTTCATTCAACACTGTAATTGATAACTGCCGGAGTTTCTCTTAATGAGCTAGTTTGATGTCATGCTTTATTATAGTGGCTTTCTTGCCCCTTTGCAGATAAGCTCGGGTCAGGACTCCCATTGTAAGGCCCACATGTTCAGAGGTGTAAACACAGCTGTAAGTCTCTGCAATAGGTAGAAAGGGACAATTCCACTTGGGAAGATCATATTTATTTGTTAGGCAGTATGAAAATAATACGGGTAATATTTTCACATTAGCCTAAAGGAAAAATGCCATGCTTATAGCTTTGAATGCTCCAGTATCCCATGCAACATCTAGAGGCTTTAAATTATGCTGGGTCTAATTATTATGCATGCACAAAGGAAGAGATAGTCCCTGTCCTGAAGAGATTAAACAGACTAGTTATTTCTTATGCATAAAGCTTTAGAAATTAGATGTTAGAAGTCTTTCAAAAATCAGACATGGCAGCAATCAAGATAAAGAAATTGTCATAACAAAAGCATCCCGAAGTGTCAGGTCTTTGCTGTAACTTGGATGTCACCTGGCATTTCAGCCACAAAAATCTGCCTTCTGTATAGCTGGCTGCAAGCCTCACTCCCATTTCTTCTTTTGTTTGGTGGGGTTTTTTTCCCCATTCTCCAACCTTTATGTCAAACCTAGACTAATCCTGCAACCCATGAGAGAAAGGAAACCTGTTTACAGCTCAGTCTGCTCCCTCTTGAAATGTTTTACCACATCTTTACTAGCAAACCAAGCGGACATGAGACTGGCCCTGAACCACAGCACGCAACCCTTCCGTACTGGTGAGAGTCACTGGTGCAGCTCTGGTCTGGGGAAATGATTCCCAGCTGTGGTCTGGGGGCTTGCACAGGCCAGCGACTTGTGGTGGTGACACCTTGTCCTGCAGGGTAAGGGAGTTCAGCTGTCTGGATGTCAGTTGTGCCAGTTTGTCTAGGGGACAGAGAAGGGCCTCTGTCCTGTTTCACATGCTAGCCTCTGGAGCTACAGAAGAGTTCAGAAAGAATTAAGGGTAAAAATAAGTTCAGTAGGGGAAGTTCGAGCTAGTGAGCAATAAGACCTATGGAACATGTCTTCCAAGGCTCCTCACTGAAATGTACTCAATCAGAAAAACATCAGGGGATCGCATCTTCAGGCTGGGAATCTTGCTGTAGTTGAATTCAAGCACCACATACCACATCCTCAAATGTTAGAGAGGTATAATAAAAATGTAAACAGACTAAACAAAGAAACAAAATATGACTAAGCAGAGCCTTGAAAAGAGGCAGAGCTGACACGGCATAAAAACATTGAAAAGCTGCTTGAGAGCTGTCAGAGCCCTGGGGCTTTAGGTGCCTGGGCTCAAGGCCAGCCCAGAGCTGGTGTAGCTGGTAGCCTTGCAAGAAAGACCGGGAGCCTCAGCAGAGGCTCCCCCTGAATATCCCTGCTGAAAAGCCTCAGTGGAGGCTCCTCAGGCTACTTTTGGGAGCTGCTTTCAAGCTGAGGTTCACACCTTTAATAGCTTGAGCTTTGCTGTAGCCATGCCTGTGCCTGGTGATGTACCCTGCTGACCTGGACACTGGCCCAGACCTGTGGCCTGGATTTCCCAGCCTGTTGCCATGAACTTGCCTGATGTTCTGGGTTAGGGACTGCCCCTGGGCACCCCTCCAGATCTGCTCTGCTCCCTTCCCTGGCAGGGGGTGGGTGGTGGGACAGGCTCTAGCTGGTGAAGACCCTGCACTGCCAGCCCCATGGGGATCCCCTGCAGCTCATGGCTCTCCGCTTGTGGAGCAGGCAGCTGTCTCAGCACCCTGACAAGAGCTACTTTTGGTAGTCATTCACCAGAGTGTGTGACCCTGGAGAAGTTTTCAATCACGAGGAGCTTGTGCCAATGTAAAGAAGTTTTGATGCAACATTCCCTTAGCCCTCAGGAGCACAAGGGTCTGATGTGGCTGCAACAAATGTCATCATCTTGCATTATAATAGCTATTATTGCATGTGGTAGGTAAATGTAACAATCTAATACTGCCAGTTGGGCAATGACAGCAGGTTGCCACCATAAATGTTGACTTGTATTTTTTTGACAGCAAAATACATCAGCCTGGAAGTAGGACACTTTGTTTAGGAACTAATGCTGGTGTAGAGGAGTGTGGGTCTGCTGCTCAAATGGTCCAGCACCGAGGGGATGCCGTGACAGTGTGGGCTAATTGAAGTATCTGTTACCAAATTCCATAGAAGGTTTTGTTTCCAAATTAAATATATTCCTTTTTAGTTATCAAGAGATTTTGGTTAAAAATATATATAGCTGCACCAGACTGTTTGGGACACCTGACGTTTCGCAGAGACTCCCTTATTTCTTTCTTCCCCTTTTTCCTTAGGAGGAGGGAGAATCAACAAAACAAATTCTATCAGAGAACCTTTCAACATCTTTCTGCCATGGTGGTAGCTCCATCACATGGCTTTTGACACATCCTGAATGTGCACCAGGGATTAAGGAGCACTCTGAAAATGTGTGTCTTCATCTCACAGATTGTCCTCCTCTTACAGATTGAGATAATTCCTGGAAAAATTAGGTGACAGAACGTGAGCTCTTTTATAAGCAACTAAAATGAGTGACTATGTAAGGAAAATGAGAAGAAAGGGAAAAGAACAACAAAAAAACAGTTTTGTGAGCAATACTGAGCAATTTCCTGGCTATAATGGAAAAATACTGTTATTTTCAGCATAATAATGGTAATTATTATTCCCAGATCCTTTTTGTGTGAAGTATTGTACGAACAGAGCAGAAATACAAACTCTTCCTCAAAGAATGTATGATCTGGCCATAAAACAAGATAAGATGAACAGATACAGATGAAAAAAGCACAGCAACATACAAAACAGTAGCATGGACACTACAGAAGTATTTCCAGTGCATTCAAAAGTGTCTACACCAGAATCTGCAGTTGCTATCAGGTAGCCTCTGGTCATTAGCATAGGCTGAAAAACAAACACTCAGGGCAGATGAATTCACAGATTGTTCCTCGTTAAATCTTCAGAAACTCTACTTTCCACACAACTGTACTTGATGCTGCCACTTGCTGCAGCAATACAGAATTTTCTAGTCTTCAAAGGTATTACTGGCTGCCCTGCAGCACATGCTGTTCTGCTGGGTGGTTTATAATTGCTATGTTGCATTGCAGCAAGGTAATGAGGCTCTGCAATCCATGCATGGCAAAGAGCAGAAATACCTTTGCAAGCTAGGAATGTGGGAAATCTGGATTCTGCTCCTGACTGTGCCGCTGACTTGTTGGTCAGTCCTGAATGAGTCAGTTTAGACCAGCATGCCTCTGTTCCCTGTCCAACCTCTTCTGTGTCAAACTTGTAAGTAGTGATCTATTTTTTTCACCCCTTCAGGAGACTCCCATGTGTATGGCGCCTAGCACAGTGGATCATTTAGCATGATGGATCCTTTAGGCGGTGCCATAATAGTAATACTAAAAAGGGGGAAGCTCCCTATTTAAGTAGTGAATGATACATGTATGGGGGAACTTCAGTACAAGCTTTCCCATACTTGTCCTACTAATATATCTGTATCTTGGTCTGGAAGGACAAATCTAGTGACAGAAAACAATCTAGCTTTTTTGGCCCAGCAGCAGAGTAGGGCTTGGCTCCTCCCATTGCCAATAAGAATGTGATTTGGAACTGCGCTGTCAAAAGTGTATAAAAAAATCGCTTTGCCTTATGTTAGGTCTTTATGATCTGGTCAAAATGCCAAGAGGTGTTAATGATACTAGGCAACTGCATCCAGATATCTCATCCCATTTCTAGAGTCAAGAATGGATCACATTAATGATATTTCCACTTATTTCCAAAACAGTTGACAGGAGAAGTGCTGTTCTGAGGTAGAAGACCATGAAGTTGTTTATCATTCATTAGTATCCACTCCTGTAATGAGGAAGGCTTTAGAAACAGAAGAAATGAGCACAGCACTTGTGATGTTAATTTTATCGAAATGTCTGTGGTATTCAGGAGCAATCCACGACGCATGACTGTTTAGATTTCCCATGTTGGCCTACTACCTAGCACATAAATATTTGAGAGCAAAGAAAGTACTGATAATTCTAGTGTGGATATGTTCAGGAAACAGTGTGGCAGTAGAATCAATTTGTCCTAACAGGCCTATGAAGATACAGCAACTTTGACCCATAGTATCTACTATATTTAAGAAATCAAGCCAGGCATAGGACTACTTTTAAGGTAGATTAAACAGCAGAAAATTTTGTGTGGCTCCTGAGCACCTAAATTCTGTACGTAGCAGAAACATCCCTCAGCCCTTACCTTGTCAAATGTACATTGCTATAACCAACTGGGCCTGAGCAGAATGGTGCTAGACACAGGCCTTTTAACAGACATTGCAGTGTTTTCAATTACCTGCTTCAGTGTTTTAAATGAGTGACTGAACCTGTTGCAAATCCTAAAAGTTCAAGGGGACCTTGTTGACCGTGCAAATATGAAATCAGAAGAGTTGTGTGACTTGAATCTGTCAATAGGATGACAGTAATTAGAAGAGAGTGGCAGAAAAACCCACTGAAGAGCAGTCATTTATTTTTGCCTCACACAGGAAAAAGCAGCAAGGACTAGAGTTCACCTGGCTCTGACCAAAGAAAAGTGAAACAGCTCCTTTTGTGTCCTTCCAAGATCCAACCCAAAGTCCCTTGTTAGTGACGGCGATAGTCTGAATAGAGCCTCTAATGTGCAACAACACAATATTACCATTCAAACGCCTATGAATTTAGTGGTGTTTAAGGACGATGGTTTCATGCTTTCCTCATTAAAAGAACCAGAGAATATATGCAATACCACAGTGTGACTCCTGAAAGTGAGCAAAAATCCTCCTGTGCTTCTAACTTCAAATGCTTGGTTTGTATCAAGAAGAAGAAACATATAATGAAATATTTGTCTTGCCATTCAAATATGGGCACTTCCAAATTTCCCTACTAGGAATGGTGTCAGAGCTGTGTTAAAACGCTCGTGATGTCTGAGAGATCGCTGCTGGTCTGGACTGAAAACATGTAAATGACCGTACTAACAATTCAATTGTATGGACAACTGTGTGTCAGTGCTCAGTGCTATATCCTCACCCCATATACTTATTGTCTGTACAAATGGTACTGTTGTTCCTAGCCAGTCCAGCCTATGGATTTCTGTGCCTGTTCAGTATGTTTCTGTGGAAATACAAGGTGTAGAAGGAGAAATAAGAATTAGGTAGGACAATCAACATCTTAAACTTAGGAGGAAATCAAGTTTCTGACTGGTTGTGATTTGTACATGAAGTTCACACCAGTACAGCCAGCCATTGCACAGCACACTGCTTAAACCATCGTTTGACCAGGATGTTCAATGTAGCTCAATGCCCACAGCTAAGTGGGGTTTTCAAAAGTATTCCATATATCTGGCAGTGATTTGTTTTGAAAAAAAATGATGACAAATACCCTAAGTGTTAGTTAGAAACTCTGAAAAATTTAAGGAGTTCATAGAATCATAGAATTCTTTGGGTTGGAAGGGACCTTTAGAGGTCACCTGGTCCAACTCCCCTGCAGTGAGCAGGGGCATCTTTAACTTGATCAGGTTGCTCAGAGCCCCATCCAACCTGGCCTTGAATGTTTCCAGGGATCGAAGTTACTGGTGTTGATCAGATAAAACTCTGATCTTTCAGCATTTTTGAAAATCTGGTTAAATTTTGAAGAGCTTACTGAGACTTCTACTGATTCATAGACATAAGAACCTTTCTGCAGAGAAGTAAACATCCTGTGTGCAGAAAAATGAAGTAACTGGTTTTCTGTTCTTCAGTGAAATGGTACAGTAGATATGTTTTTCCTTAGTATCTCTGCTATAATACACTCATGTATTTCATTAGGGGAATGAAATAAATTAGAAAGATGCTAATAGCTGCCATTAGGTGAATCTGATGCAAAGATTATAGCAAACCTAATCAAAGTAAGTGGATATACTGAGAGCCAAACAGAAAGAAAAAACATTTCCTTCTCCACAGTAGACAGTTGCACACAGTGGAAGGTGGGCTGAAGACACTGTTGTGTGGATTGTAGAAAATGTTAAGATACTTTATAGCAGAGTGTATTTAAAATAGGCTATGAAAGTCATCAGGAAGTTTGGGAAAGTATTGATAAGAGCATGAGAAAACATGGAGAAGCACATTTGATGTTTTTCTTGATCAAAGAAATGGCAAACTATCATTTCCTTTCATATAGTTTTAGATGAATTTTTGTGAATAAACAGAATTCCTCGAAAGTATCTGTTCCTTATGACATCAGTATTTGATTCAAATGGAAATAAACTTGCAACTCTGAATTTTGGCTGTTTGGGAAACAGTAATTTCCTGTTTGTTGAGAGATGTATGTTTTATGGTTTCCAAACAACTGAAAGAAACCAAGACAGAACTTATCGTCCCTGTGCATGTTTTTTCATTATGGAATGCTGACGGAAAATAGCAACGATGCATTATTTAGTCTGCACTGGTTAAGTAACTATGCAAGAATGGTGCTGAATCCAACTTAAAGTTCTAGCTCCAAGAATTCCATATGTCTGCAATGTTCAATGTGTAGAAATACCACAAGTAGCTTGAAATAAGCTAGTTCAGACTTGATGGCATTAGCAGGAAACTCTGCCTAGGCAAGTTCAGCCAAACTTTATGCTAGGTTGGAAGCTGCTCTGCCATGTGTTTCACTGAAAAATGCAGTCAGACCCGTACAACCGAGAACTGTTCAGACGTCATTTATTGTGCTAAAGGGGACAATGGCTCTGCACGTTTTCTCGTATTAGCTGCTTAAAAACCAGAATTTACAACATGGCAAGGTTACCAAGAATTGAGATCAGGACTTGACCAAACTTATTCTCTGTTTAAGTACATTTTAAAGGGATAATTTTCATCTTTTCCTACTTCGTATCAGTTGATGAAAACTAAAGTTAGCATGCTCTCTTGGCACTGGAGTTAAAGCCAGAATGCTGACTCCTCTACGGTCATCCATATCCAGCTTCAACCTGTGGCTGCCTTCCAGTGATGGTTCAGCATTTGCCTTGCCTCTTAACAGGGTATTACAAGCTTAGCCTGTGGGCAGCACAGGAAGTGCTTCTTCCTGCCCTGCTATCATGGGTATGATAAGCAGCCCAGAGCAGTATGTAAGTGCCTAATGACACGCATGCTGCACTCTAAGTGTGGCTTTAAAGGAATTGCAGTGCGTAGCTCTGCAGCAGTTCAGCTGTTACTAGCCTGACACAACTAAGGCAGAAAATCAGTCATGCTGGGCTTTGGGTTTGTGTTGTGGGTTTTTTTTTTTAATTCTGTCTGCAGCACAATGAACCTTAACAAAAAAGCCAGAGCTTTTCATTTTAGAGGTATTAAAATTGTTCAGTGGCAAGGTGCCGTATGTGTTCCCATGCCTTCTTTTTATTGACGTTGGTTTTAATTTTAGAACAGTCAGTATCTTAGCTGGACAGCAGAAAAAAGGTAAATTATTTAACGCAATGTTTTTGAAATGATTGCTTTAAAGTTATAATGTAACTTGTAGAATGGCTGATTTTTAGGAAACATCAATTAAAAGACACAGAAATCTTTTAGACATGCACTTCCACATGTACATGCACACATGCATACTCATTCCTTCTTGTTGTTATCCAGCTCGAGGTTTCTCTCCTACCTCTGCTCGGTTTCCTGGTTATATATACATTTTGTTAGCAGTAGATGACTCTCAAAAACCTTAGCTACTCAGTTGGCATGATAACCCTAAAGGTGGAATGATGCTTTTATTTAAAGGCTACATCAATTGGAAAGTGGGCTGCAGTTTGAGCAGTGACAGACCTTGAGCTGACCAGGGTTCCACTTGGGTACCAAAATGGATGGGAAGGTACAGAAATCGCACAGATGTAGCAATTGTCATTAACTTCACCTGTTAGCAAATTGTAAGGAATATCTTTCTGCTGGTGTTGGGCAATTGGAAGAACAAAATGAGAAATACCAGGACTGCTGAATGAACATGAACAGAAGGGCTGTCTGTGATTGCAAGGGCATATTGTCTTCTACATGGTCCCCACTTCTTTCAGCCCTTTTGTTCCACTGTCTGTCAACACCTACTGGTGAATCTACTGTCGAAGAGCAGACTTATCCTGCCAACTGCAGGTCTGTGTGAGGGGTGGCCGCTGACTACAGTGGTGATCCTCCTTCCAGGTGAAGTGGCAGAGGGCTCTGCAGCGTATCAAGATGTCCTAAACCTGATGATGGCTTGTGAGTATAAAAATGATGTAGTTATATTGATGGGTTCTGGTCATCATTTTAAATCATTTTGGTCAACATTTTTAAAATGTTGGGGGTGGCATAAAACAAGGCATGACGAAAAACAAAGTAGCACAACTCGTGCTCAGAAGCTCTGCAATGCCTCTGTTAACACAATTTGTGCCACCTGAAAGCAGCCTTTGTCACTTCATCTATTTCTAATTTGACCCCCAACCTAGAGCTGCTCTTGGGTTGATTTAGGATTGTGTAAAGAACAAGCTTGTCTGCAGTATCTCTGCTTCAGATGTTGCAGAAACTAAAAATGAGTCTAGTAAATACGGTCTCCTGAAGATCAACTCGGTTGAAACCGAAGTCCATGCTTTCTGTGCCTGGAACAAATGATGCAAAATGCAATAGAGGTGAAAAATATATAGTTCTCGCTTTCTCATATGGGGTACTCCAGATGAGGGCAATTTTTTTACTTGATTCTTTCTGTGCCTCAACCTTCCAATGTTAAATGAGTATTTATCACTCTCACATAAATTGTGTGAAAATGCAGTTATTGGTTTTGAGATAATCAGATACAGTTATGATGAAAACTGTAAGAATGTCTGTAAGATTATTGATTATTCCATGGTCGAATGAGCTAGAATTCATCATAGTAAGACAGGCAATGATTACTGAAGATACCACAAAGTATCAGTAATCATTCCATTTACTGGTCATAATCCATCTTCTATGAATTAGTTTAGGGCCCAAGTTAAACTGAAAATAAAATCTATTGAAGGACTGATTTTGCAATCGGAACATTTCTGTATATCTTTGGAATTTAAATACATTCTCCTGCTATAAATAAACTTTGAGAATGCAACTATAATAAGCTAATCAAATGCCAAACCATCACATACATCCATCGCATACATTTTGTTTCATACAAAAACACATAAAAGGAGGGCTTCCCCTTCTGTTAAAAAAAAATAGACCAAAAAAATGACAGGAAGAAGAAACAAACCTTCTTTAAATTGATAGCGACTGTTCTATGACTGTCCTTGGGATAGAATATTGAAGGTTGGTTTCTCAGCTGAGATGTATTGCCTAGGTACCAGTGGAGCTGTGCCAGTCTGCAAGCGCTACGGATATGGCCACGTGTTAGTAATATTAAAGATTTATGGTATTTACTATCTTGGATAGACGATCTGCTTTCCATAGCGTGCAGCGTACTTGGGTTTTTGTCGTTAATGAAGGTGGAGTGAAATTTCACAGCTGATTTTCTAAGAGGCTTATGAAAGTCAAAACTGACAGGACAGCTATAAAATAATACACTATTTCAGAAATGAAGCTCACATTCTACTGTAATTGCCTTTTTCTTTTTGTGGTTCTCTGACCTATGTCATTCTGAATAGGACCCCCTACATTGTAATACTACACTGCAGTGGTCTGCCCGTACCATAGTGAAACTCAGCACATATATTCATAAATCAAAGTAATATCTACTGGGGAGCGTACGTGTAAACACGCATCAACACGCTGGTTTTGAAAACCAGGCGAGGTCACTTCTCTCAGCCAGTCCCTTGCTTTACATTTCCCCAAAAAGACCATGCAGGACTTGGCTTTCGAAGTGCTTTCCAATTAGCGAAGTGGTTCGTATAACCCTGCCTTCCCACAGGCCAATGCACTCTGGATGAGAAGCCCTCCCCTCCCTGTTGGCTCAGAGCTGGTGGGTGCTGCAGGGTGGCTAAGGACAGCCCAGGTCTCCTGGTGCTGCTTGTCCCACTAACTACTCACTCACAGGTCACAGTGGAATGGAGCTTCCAAACTGTGAGGCAATTTGAGGTTGCCTGAAACAGATGTGATTAGGGAGCTGCACAGACTCCTTCTGGTCTGTATGAGGATCCAGCAGCCCACTATGTATCCTTGTACTGTGGGGTTTTTATTGTCACAGTCTAAGCTCATTAATGACTAACAGAAACACTTCCTTATAGCTGTCACCTGCATTGGCCATCTTATTTCTTTTGTGCCTCAGGGAATCTGTGACTGGGAGGTGGGATCCAGACTTAAGCCACTGAACACCAGAGCAGCGCTTCATCTCCTTGCCCCTTTACTGCAAGTAAAGACCTTCACAGACCTTCAACACATCTCACTCCCCACCCTCTCTGGTCCCACTTACACCAAGTATTAAAATCCTGTTTAAGTAAGTCCTACCCTCCAAACTGGCATGGGGAAGCACCGGGGTCTGGTGAATGAGATCCCAGACTGCCAGTCCAGGGAGATAGACCTGACCTCTGGCTGCCACTGATGCCACATGTGTTGTTGGTCCAATACCTTCACTTCTCGCTGAGCTTTCACTAAGCTTTAAGCTTTCTGCTCTTCCAAGCAAAGCTACAGTGTCTGAAACCAAACACAAACCTCGCAACATATTCAGTTCTTGCACGAGACTACTAAACCTTTCCTAAAATGAGGAGCAACAAGAAAAGCTGATTCTAGCATGACTTACACTGAGCAATGCAAGGTACAGAACAGTTGAGGAAAAAGTGATGTTGCTCAGCTTTCAGAGTACGTGGTTAAATGTAGGCATTACTTTGATTTATGGATACACCTGTGGTACTCTAATTTTAGAATACATTCTTGGAGTTTTTACAGGGGGTAAGCCATGACTGCAAACATGCCCTGTAATTTTATCATCACTATTACAGGAATCCAAGTTCTGGCCTCTGACTGGCCGTGCTCGACCCACTAATGGGTCAGGCTATATGGGTACATCTGTGTTGGTGTCTATACAGCAGTTTACGTGTGTGCTTGCATGGGGGGCAAGGTCTTTTTTACAAACAATATTCCTTCTTCTTCTCATATGCCTACATGATAATGAACAGTATTAGGGTGGGATACTTTTCTATGCGGGCTTTGTTGCTTTATCTTGATGACCAGTAAGAGCTCCATAACTGCAGCAGATTTTTCCCTTTCTGTGATGAGATTCAAAGTGTTATGATGACTTCTCAGTCATACCCAGTGGAAAAGAAAGACCCAGTTTTCACTTTCATGATTGTAAGGATGGGATTAAATCACTGAAGAAGTAATAACATAAAACCAGCAAGCCCGCAGTTCTCTCCAAGAAATAAAAGCAGTGTCTAGAAGTCCTATTTCGAGATAAGATCTGGCTGTGTATGTGTGCCCTTTTAATTTGGAAAGAAATTCCCAGACAGTGTTCTTTCCATGCAGCTTGAGAAATGCACTCAGCCTGCTGCTGTGCAGCTTTTGGATGATTTCAGTTTCTATAAAAAGAAGATGATCTCATCTTCTGTACTTAAAGATGTATCACCCTACCTTTTCCCCTTGCCCAGCACAAAGGGGGATTTGAATTTATGAAGCCTAGCGTGCCTACAAACGGATTGACCTGAATGACGGAAAGGCATTAGCTTTAATCCCTTCCCCACTTCCAGCCGGTACACGCCTGTGTCCCAGCAGGCAGAGCAGTCACTTAAGGCAGCCGGGAACTGAGGTTCCTGCAAGGTTTGTTCAGTGGGCTGCAGAGACGCTGCACTGCTGCATTGCAGGCATCATTGCTCCCTCGGAGCTAGGGCATCACTGACCTGTGGCAATGCCCGGGTACAGGCAGCAAGCAGCGTGCTCAGCTCTAGAAGGACAGACAGGGATAGACCACCCAGCGCGTTCCCTGGATGGACTGTGAGAGAACTGGTAGCCTCCCAGAACAGAGATATTCTATAGTACAGGTATTTATCAACATTTTCAAAACCACAGAAGTACAGTTTGAACCCTGAAGTCATATTTTGGCATGCCCGTTATGATTTGATTTTCAAAAGACCTATGGCACATACTTAAGTCAGTAAGAAATGCTTAAAGTGGTTAGGCTTTCAAGGACCGAGCTATTCATTTAGGGGCCAGATATTAAAAGGTCTCTAGGCTCCAGAAACCTCTTGATGCTAAATTTAAACTGAGGATTTATGAACCTAACACAAAACATTTTGGCCTGAGGGGTTTTTTTGGCCCACATATATGCAACAAGGCTGATTGCAGCGTAGCCATTTCACCTTAGCTACCTGCTTGATTTTTCATAACACAAGGGTGCTTTTTTGCAGGGTCATTTAGTAAACTTAGTCTAATTCCAAAAAGAATTAAAAAAAAAAAAACCCAAACCACATAGAAAAGACATATAATTGTGTTGAGAAAAAGTTTTGCACAGAATACCCCTTGCATCCAAGATTCAGACCTTTGTGTATTCCACAGCAGTTTCCCATGAAGACAGGGCCCAAGAGGCGGTGGGCTGTAATGCAGAGATGATCAACAGTACTGCATGTGTTGCATTTCCTAGGTAAATATTCAACTCTTCATATGTTATCACTACTTTGTTCCTGGCTATCACTGACAGTGCATACCTCAGACTGCAATCCAGCCCTATGTTTACATTTAAATTCCTTCCATTGCATTTCTTCTTCAAGAAAATCCTCAATAACTTCATCCAGCAGTTTTAAAATGGGCCAAAACAGGTGCTGAATTGTCCTGAACACAGTAGGTTTACTGACAAGAAAGAAAGTCTCCAATATCCCAAAGTGTCTTTTTTAATTTGTTTTTCCCCTGAAAAACACGAATCTTTCAGACTGGTTCTAATCTAATACAGCTTAGTCATCTCAATTTACCTCAGCCAGCACCACGCTCAGAGAGGTTGCTCTGTAAAACTCATTTTCCAGTGCCTTCAAGCCAAGGCTCAGATCTCGCTGCCATGTGCAGCACTTCTTATTAGGGGTATCACTGTTAATTTATTACAACAAAAGAGACAGCTCACATGGAAGGACTGTAGAAAATGGTGATTTCAAAAGAAATTATTTGATACTGTGAGTAGTAGATGTGCTGATGTTATGATTTTGTTTGGAGGGGAAAGAGAGAAGCCGTGGATCGCTCTTGCACAAAGCCTCTTTTCCCTTAGGTTTCTCATTACCCATTCCTCAGTCCTGTCACACACACAGTTCTGAAGCGTTCCAAGCTCTCTATAAATCATTGAATTTCACCTACTAGAGAAATACGTAGAGCAATAAAAAAGGACTCAAATAATAACAATTATGAATAAAAATATTTTGCATTTGTAATATGTCTTTCAGCAAGACCTTTCAAAAAACCTGTTTTAGCATTAATGAAGTCTTGAATATCACTTAGAGGAAGATGAAAACTATATCACTAGTATGTGGTTTACTGGTAAAATACAGCTGCTGTCAGGGTGCAAAAAAACCCAGCTATGTAATAACTTACTGTACTGTTACAGTTCAGAAAGAGAGGCGTAAGGATTCTGCAACTGAAAACATAGGCTGAATTACTAGGGGTAAAATACGGCATGATCTCACCTGAGAGTTGGCCAGAGCTCCAGAAATTGCAGTTCTGTAAGGTCTTCAGTGACTGACAACTGTGAGTAGAGAGGTGTCTTGTTCTGTGTTACAGCCTGATGGAGACATTGCTAACTGCCACAAAACACCAGATCCCGTCAGACTCTGAGCAAGGGGATCCTACTAAACCCTTTCTGACAACAATACCATCACCAGAAGGGAACAGATACTTTATTAAAATATAGTTAAGCATTTCCTTTTATGACAAAAAAAAAAGTATGTTTGTAGAGAATAAGCCCATCATTTCACCCTATTTTTGGTCTTGAGGTCTGGAAGTTTGGATTTCTACATGACTTTTGCTACAGACACCAGAAGCCAAACTAAAGGTGGCTTCTTCCCCCACATGCACCCTAGGAAGTTTGCTGGTAAAAAATTACTGAGGAATAAACTTGGAAGCAGCAAACTTTGCTCAAGATTGAAAAAAGATACAGAAATTAGTAAAAAACTGAAAGAATAGTCAAAAGTTGAATTTGGAGCAACCTTTCCAAATTAGAATGCTGTATTACTTGAATATCACTCATTGAATGTTGTTTTCTCAAGAGATACTTGGACCTATAAAGAATTGGGGCTTCATTTGCAAATGGATCTTCTCCTTTTATACTGAAGCCAAAAAACTCTGTTCAGAGCAATTCCCATTTATGGATTGCTAAAGATCTACATGCAGGTACCTCAAGACAGGATGCCGCTTAAAACTGGCACCTCATTTTACTGTGCAAATGTGGTCCCCGAAATGTCAGTAAACCAGAAGGTGACTGAATCTGCTACACAATAACGCCCCCCCCG
>NW_009258671.1:8400049-8414437 GCF_000687185.1 Egretta garzetta
CATTTATCATGTGATTTGTAAAATATACTAGAGTAAGTCTGTTACTCAGAAGACTTCCTAGAGGAAAAGATAAACATGAGGAGAGGAATGGGCTTCCTGAATTATCTCTCTGCCCTCCAAAAGCAGTCATTCTCAGGTAAGCTTAAGGGCATTCTGGCAGCAATCTCTCAGATGCCTAAGGCAGCACCTCAGGCGAGGGCCTCTGAAAATAGGGGATTTTTGTGGTGGACTTTGAAGCATCATTGACATTCAAGAGCAATGAGGAAACCTGGGATATAAATGGAGATGGGAAGGTAGCCTTGGGCAGCACCCTCCAGGCTGAGTTCTGTTGAGTCAAGCCCTGGTGGCCACAGCTAAGAGGTGCCTCGGACAACCCCAGACCAAAGCCTAAGGCCAGCCATACTCAAAGTCTGTGTTTCTTGCTTTTATGCTATTATTTCCAGTTTTAAGTGAAAATTTAACTCTGTCTTGTTTGAATAAACCTCATTGTTTTAATTTTGAGTTTCTTTATCACTTAAAATGAATTCCTCTGAGCCTGACAAATTAGGGATGTTTCCAGTTTCTCTAAGTTACATACTCAGATGAAGCCAAAGCAGTGCTGCAGATAAATGAGGCGGGCGATCTGGGGTATATCTTCACCAAAGCTGAAATGCCGGTGTGAGGCAGGTAGTGTCAAGGGCTAGAGGGGAGAAGTCATCCCCATGCGCTAGGAGGAAGACAATCAACAGCTTCAGAAAATCTCAGATTATTTAATGCAGTTTCCAGTTGACCCTGAATCAGCAGTATTATTATCAGCAGTATTTGTCTGCCATGAACAAAAGAAAAAAATAGGTTCTTTTTTCCCTTTCTTCCCAGCTTTTTCTCCTTTATCACGAAGAAAGAATGACATTAATGATGCATTTTTGAAACTCATTATTACCTTGTGAGCTAGATTTCCCAGATGAGACTGCTGGAAGTAAGCAGCCTAAGGATCAATGAGCTAAAGTGAAAGACGCTAATACAGTGTTATTCAAATGACATTTTAGTGGTAGCAGTTTTCTTTAATTGCGGAATTGCTAGAATACATTATGTTACATTACCTGAATAATGATTTTTTTTTAATAAATGTGTCACACCATAAAAAATGATTATATAAGAAGTCTGTTCTATTACCAGTTGAACAGAGAGCATGAAATGGCATGAAATACATTTGACTTTTAAAGAAGAATTGTTTAGATCCATGAGACGTATAGTTTTAAGTAGACGTGAGCACTCGCTTTTATTAACTGAAAATACAGCTACCCCACACTTATGAGAATTAGTTTGTAGTCGCCTAATTCTGATCAAAAGTAACTCATTATAAAAACAATATTTGCAAACATTTACTTTGTTCTGATTTCATGAAAGAAGACTATCGTCAGAAATGTGATGGGTAAAAGAATACATTTAGTATTACATCTCTGTTTTTAACTTCTCCATTAATGATCTGGGTGGCAGGGCAGAACGAACCCTTGGCAAGTTCGCAGACACCACCAAACTGGGAGAAATGGCTGAGACACTACAGGGTCATGCTGCCATCCAGAGGGACTTTGACAGGCTGGAGAAATGGGCCAACAGGAACCTCATGCAGTTCAACAAGAAGTGCAAAGTCCCGTACCTGGGGAGGAACAACCCCAGCCATCAGTATATGCTGAGGGCCACCCAGCTGGAAAGCAGCTTGGCAGAAAAGGAACTCCTGTGTGTCCTGGTGGACACCAGGTTGAACATGAGCCAGCAGCGTGGTCTTGCTGCAAAGGCGGCAAATGGCGTCCTGGGTTGCATTAGACAAAGTATTGCCAGCAGGTAGAGGGAGGTGGTCCTTCTTCCCCTTTCTTCAGTGCTGGTGAGGCCACACCTGGAGTGCTGTGTCCAGTTCTGGGCTCCTCAGTACAAGAGAGACGTGGATGTACTGGAGAGAGTCCAAAGAAAGCCCACAAGGATGATGAAGGGACTGGAGCACTATACATGTGTGGAAAGGCTGAGAGAGCTGGGATTGTTTAGCCTAGAGAAAAGATGGCTCACGGCAATCTTGTCAATGTATATAAATACTTGAAGGGAGAGCGCAAAGAGGAGAGATCTGGGGTCTTTTCAGTGGTGCCCAGTGCCTGGACAGATGCAATGGGCACAAACTGAAACAAAAGAGATTCCCTCTGAATGTCAGGGAACATTTTTTACTGTGAGGGTGACTGAGCACTGGAACAGGTTGCCCAGAGAGGTTGTGGAGTCTCCCTCCTTGGAGATATTAAAAAAATATCTGAGCATGGTCCTAGGGCTCTAGGTGGCCCTGCTTGAGCAGGGGTCTTGGACAAGATGATCTCCAGAGGTCCCTGCCAACCTCAACCACTCTGTGATTCTGTGACAATGTTGGGCAAAAAGTTTTTAAAATAACACTTTCACATTTCAAGCCCACTGACTGGTAGTGGTTAATCCCATCAACCCCACAGAGCTGGTTCCCTGTTCATGAGCTTGCTGAGTTCATCCTGGATAGCCAACAGAATTAGAAGAAGCCATTCCAAATTAGTCTCATAGAGAGAAACTATGGGGCAGCCCTTTCTTGAAAGATGAAATCAAGTCTTTTGCATATTTTCTACCACTGCAAAATTGAAGCCTACACTTCGTCACGTACTGGTGTTGACCTAGAAAAAATATTAGTCCACTTTCATTTCACATTCAGGGCTTGATTTCTCTTCTCTTAAAATCAGAAGCAGTAAGGAGTACCATGAGTACCCTCGTCTGACACTTAAGCATGAGGTCCAAGGCTGTTCTTAGTCCAACTCTGCAGTTACCCACACTGTTTGCATGGAGGAGTCCGAGCATGTTTAGAACCTACCGGAGGCCTAACCTCTCCTTCATATAGTCTCAACAGTTGAGTTCGTATGTTCACATAAATACCAAGGGAACAGCTAACGTTTTGTAGACCTAGCTATGGGAATGTGCATATAACACATTAATAAATAAATAAATAAATATTTGCTTGCCAAATTAAGGGACATTCCTAAGGTAACCAGATGCAAAAGTATCTTGCCTCCCAGGTCCTCCTCTCTAGCCCTTTCTCAATTTCATTAACTCAGATTACTCAGGAAGTCAATGTGTGACACTTCGGATAGAATGTATTTCTCAAGCCTGTAAATATATTATTTCACTGCAATGAATATGAAATGCAAGTTCATCACTCAGTATGCAATGCACATATCATAAAGGATGAATAGTTTTTATTGGGCAGGTAGAGCTCTGAATGGATACTGCTTCCGGTACGCCTGCAAGTCCAAGCAGTGTTAAGCTGTAAGTGCTTAAGCTGGGGAAAGCGGTTGCTGTCTTGCCTAATTAAACCTCTTCTGGTGACACCTTTACCACCGTTGATGACATCTTTCAGAAAATTTGAACTGAAAATTCATGAGTTCTCCTTGGATTTTTGTCATTCATTGCCAATTATTAAGGCTATCTTTTTGCTTAATGTTGGACAAGCTCTTTTATAACCATGTTGGCAGGGTGGTCACAGTATCATCAGCAAAATCTAAATCAAGCTTTCTGTTGTTAAGCTATCTGGTGCTATATAAAACAAATGTTAAATACTTTCTTGTATAATTACCCACTCTTACAACGAGGCAAGCAATTCCATAAAGTTGAAACAAGAGAAGACGTTTTCATTTGACACTGAGTTAAGCTGTTCACTGAGACTATGTTTACTTAAAATTTAAAGCTAGGCCTTGCTATAAAAGTTTTGTTGTCTGTTATGCTCATTGGATATGATAACATTTCAGGATGTTCCAGAATGACATTGACGCTGAAGCCTGTCAAAAGCTTTCTTAAAATATGTGAAGTCTGTGAGTGGCGTTTGCTATTCAGTTATCTCTTCGATGACTATTCTTAGGGTAAAAATCTGGTGGGCACATGGTTTTCTGAAAAAAAAAAGAAAAAAAGAAAAAAAAAAGTCTTGCTCTTTCTTTACTTTTGCCTTAGTCCTTTAATTCTGTTTAAGTCAGCGCTGTCTTTGCCTGCGGAAGACTGAAGGGACCCTGGAGCCTGCATAGTTTTTGCATATGCTTAGGTCATCCTTGGCATTTTGAATGAAATGCTGCTTTCACACTGATGTAAAAGCTTCTTCTGATCTCATAGGGTTTTTTAACAGTTTGGGGATTTTACTGACAACCTTACCAATCCCAGCTTTTTGTGACTGGTTTCTTTTAGAGCTTTTCATCTTTACCTGAAACTGCATTGGTTTTACATTTTGTATAGCTTTTTCACAGCTTTGTTTGTGATGTGAAAAGATTCAGGTTTTGGCTCCAACTGTTTAATCTCTTTGCCAGCATCATTGGTTTTCTGTGCTGCTTGCCAGTGTTCCATCTCTTAAGTATGATTTGTCCATAGGCTTTTTTTTTCTCTTTCTAAAATTTTCTTCTGTTTATTTGTAACAGGTCTTCCATCTGATACAAACTTGCCAGTCAGATCTCTGCTTTCCTTAATTAAGTGATTTACATAGTTGCCTTTCAGAAGCTTTTTCAGCTTTTGCGATAATGTTAACTCACGTATTTTCTCATTTCTCCTTGCGCTGCTTTTTCCCAATGTATGTTATACAGGTCTTTTTTGCCGCTTCTGTTTCTGGAGGCATTTTTGAGACATGGATGCTAGCTTCAGCTTTCAGCTCTTCTTTCACACAGCTTTATGTGTCTTCACTCACCAAACTTCAGATGTGCTTGTCTAGGAAACAACTGCAATTGTTAAGGCTTCCTCAGTATTGGCACAGCAAAGATGCCATGCCGATTTCCTGTACTGGTCTGACCATCTCAAAACTTATCATCTCATTCTTTGGCTCAACTTTGTATTCCTTTTGTTATGCTTCTATGTTAACTTTTTGCCCTCTGTAAGATGTTAGAGCTTTGAGGATTTGTATATTTTTTAATTTCATCTCAAATTTTACCACGCACGAACTACTTCTGCTTTCCACATCAGCACCTGTATATGCTCAGACATTCCTGGAGCGTTTCTGCAATGAACCTTTTCAGGGAAATTCTCTGGATTAATTACAGCCTTTTGTTTTCGGGGAGTTGATTTTAACAAGAACCAATTAACCGGTCACCTTCACAAATGTTTGTACAGTCACAAGGGACGACAGGCATGCGGTGGCAGGCACAGATAGTGTGTAGGGTGGGAACACCTCTTTAAGCTACAACACCGGTTTATGCTGGCTTGAACTCTTAGTGGAGCTCCAGCGTGAGGGGATGATCCCCTAAGCAGCGCTGTCCGTCAGGATCTGAAGGCAACTCTTCCACCCAGCATTTACCTCAGCTGCACCCTCTGTGTCTGCTCACCGTGGCACAATTCGTCTCGCCTGTGTCGTGGCTGGCATTTTGTGTGGGTCTAATCAGCTGTTAGCTGGTTTCTGGATCAGAAACACTCCTCTGTTCTGAAAATCACAATTAACGCTAGTCCTACTGAGTTTTGCTTCCCTGAAAATGTACTTTATCATCACCTGCCAATTACTTTTATCAGCTCCTGAACACTGATGTCAGCTAGCTTCCTCCAACAGTCTTGAAATGACATTTGTACTTTTTTTTTTTGCCACCTCATAACTTTCACTGTTGCACCCAGTTTTCTAAATGCCTCAAATTGACTTTGCTTTGTCTTTCAGATGAAGGATCCTGAACACTGCAGTTACCCAGTAGCTTTTGCAGGCTTATCAAGCCTGCCAAGAGAAAACCCATTATTTGAGCAGGCTGCTTGCCAGAATGGCTATCTTATTGTGTTCCTGCATCTTAATTTGTTTCTACTGGGGTAGTCTGTGAGCTTATGATTGAGCTTGTGACCTTGACAATATTTGTGGTCCCCAGCCTCAAATTATCCAGTTTGTATGACTCTGTCCAAGCTAAATGTCCTACTACCACAGAAACCCGTAAGCATTTTCACTGTGATAGCACATAATCCAAAGAAGGAATAGTACGCTTTGAGTAGCATGACCCTTCCCCTAGAAGGAAATGGGAAGGTTACAGCCCTTTTCTAACACTCCGTCCCATCTGTTTGGAGTAAAGGAACAGAATTTATGTTCTTATAATTTCCTTTTTTTCATTAGCAGAGACAGTTTGGGCAAACTTAAAGAAGACTTGTTAGGCTTGACAAGTCAGCCCCAGATCTTCTGAGAGATACTGGAAGCATTAAATATATTTGTGCATGTTAGCCCACCCCCAGCTATGTCCCACTTTCTCTTCCCAGAGTCAGTGATACATTCTACAGTTTCTAACTTCCAACATGATACAAACTTTTCCCCATTTTCTGGAAAATGCATACATTTAATTCATACAGTAAGCCCAGTCAGATTCCTTATCAAATATGAAAACTAGAGCCGCTCATAAAAATAGCTTGAGAAGTCTTTGGGAGAAAAATTACTTTCCACCAGCCCTAAACACAGGTAATCTAAGCAGCTCCGTAACTTGTCAACAAAAAAGTACCTTATCTTAACCAACAAATACACCAAACAAATACTTTTCCACAAAAAACAATTTTGACAGGAAATGTTCAGCAGCCTTTGTGTAGGCAAGTGACTCCCTTGTTACAATGCCCACCTCCTGCCCACGGCCTCATCTGCTGCCTGCTCACATGTGAGCCGGCTACTACCCTGTTCAGAGCACAGAATGCAAAGAGAAGGCAGTGGAGGACAAGGGAGCAGAGCAAGACTCTTCCTCCTTAGGAGAGGTCTTACTTTACCTTGACAATTGTATTGCTTCAGAAAGAAGAAAGGAGGCAGTGGGGCTTAGTTTAGAAGACCATATAATGCCACCCTGTTCCTCCTTCTTCCAGCGTCCGAGGCTGATCTCACACACAAAATGCAGAAACACGGTAGAAGCAGTTAGTCTAGAGTTACAGTATGCTGAAAAACTTCAAGACAGGGCTGTTGAAACTGAGGTACGCTGATTCCCACACTGAACCTTCATATGCTGTGTAAAACAATAAGCTACTTTATAGGTTTATAACTGCTTGAGATGAGAATATCCCCACAGAGCAACCTGCTCATGGGCTTCTTCCCTCAGGTGTTTTCAGAGGAATTTGTTGGCAAATAGCTATGGACAAAGCCATACGCAAAAGTCCAGGATTGACCAGGAAAGGTAGGTAGTGGTAGTATGGGTGGCTGAAACCTCCTTACAAACCAAACTTGGTTGTTACTCTTGACACCGTGGTTTATCAAGTAAGTGAAGAGGGCAGCCTCCACAGCAGATACACCTCCCTGCAATCACAACACGTTTCACCAGCCACTTCAGGGATTAGAGGACAAGAACAGTTTGGCAAGGCACGCACACAGAATAATTACCAAATGCCAACTAAAGCATGAAAACAAGGCAAAAAAACCCTCCCTGAATTCTTTAGGAGAAGCTGTCAGAAATACCATAATGGCTGTTTTGAGCAACAGTTCAGTCATCCAGCTGTGCCAGAAATACGTGTCTTCATAACAAGATGTGAAAGGGCTGGGATGTTCCATTACTGCGATTCCAATTAGATAAAATGGGGATAAAATTGGTTAATACTTAAGCTGATTCAATCAGCTGTCCTCAAATTTAAAAGCCAGAATAGTAATCATTTCAAGCATGTTCTCAGCCACACGATCGTGACAGCCTGAGGATGAGCCAATTCAGAAGATGCATCCAGTGAAGCTTATCAAGAGCTGGTTGACACACGTAATTTGATTTCTATTTTGGCTTCTCTCTTTTGAGTCAATCATTTTTGCGTTGAGAATTTACAGTGCTATACCCATCAAAGCACTGACTAACTATCATTAACACACAGAAAAATACATGAATCTGTTACATGCCAATAGCAAAAGGTTTTTATTTTCATTTTGGTAGGGCACAAGAAATCTAGGCATGTGGCCTCTCTTACAGTTTTTGTAGCTAGCTCACTGTGGTTATGAACATATATAGCTGTGTGGTTTTTAACCTCCTCTCCAAGCCACTCAGAAGGTGAGCCAGCTCCCCCCTGGCAGCCAATTTTCAGTATTAACATGACACAGTGACTGAGCTCATCTGCCTGGTTCTCTGCAAAACCTCTCCTTAAACTCAGCATTGCATTAACAGAAACTTCTTTGGATCTTAGTCATTTATTGAACACAGGCATATCCTTGTTCTGAACACAAACTGGAAATATTTCCTGCTCTTTACATTTGTGTGTGAAGCACTTGGAGCACCTCAGGCAGTCAGCACACACAGTAGAAATTGTCCACTCAGTTCACACCAGTATTCTCCTTAGTCATTTAGTCTGCCTTTAAAGGACCAGTCTGACGAAACTGGGGAAAAGCCTACTGAGAAAAACAACACATAATCTGTCCATCAGAAGACTTTCTCTTTAAACCAACTGGTTAGTGATTGCTTTGTGTCTTTGACCTTCCAGTTGCTGATGTTTCACTGTGCAGTTTATAGCTGTGAGAGGGGAAAACAGGACTAAAATTTGCAGGCTGACAAAACAGTCTCCTCACACCTAGAGTGACAGAAATCCTCCTCTTCAAAATGTCCTTTAGCTGCTTACTACAGATGGTTTGTACATTAAGAGAACGTGTATTGTGTTCTCAGTAATATCTTTGACATCTTCCTGTGGTTAGCATCTGTGTTTGCTTTTTGAACCAACTGATGTTTTATAGAAACGCACTGAACCTTTTGAATGTGCCATTACCATTGAGACATATTTCATATTTATTGGCATACAGCCCAATTAAGCTTTGAGAAATGATTAAAGGTGCTGTACACCTTTAGGTATGTTTATTGTTCTATTCCTCAACAACTACTCTTCACTCATCTGAAATCACAGCATGCTGTGGCACGTGTCTACCTGCTCTAGAAGCTGTTAGAGCTACTTTAAGAAGTATATATGTCATTTTTTGGAAACATGCAAAGAACTAGCTATCATGTTTCCACTGATATTTTCATTTATGTATTCATTCTGAGGTTTCAGATCCATGAGTAATATCTCTGTGGTATTGCACAATACTCTCAAACATAGATCAAGTACCTTTCATTCTACATTATCTGATTGTTCTCCAATGCGTCTTCCTAAATTCTCTTTAAACTACAAAGTGTCAGGTACAACATGGAAGATTAAGCTTCTCTCTGTCTGCTGGAGTACAATTCCCTAGAGCAAATCTCTTATCAAAAGCCATTTCCTGTTTTTTCATTTAATTACATTTGCTTTCTCTATTAAGGGTAAAATGTCCCATATTAAAGAGATATCCAATGCAGTACAGTGCAGAGAATACTTTGCTGGAGGGTCTGCAGGTCTGAATCCACTGTCTGACTCTTCCACTGACTTCCTTTGTCTGTTGGGATTTTTTTTCTTTTTTAGGACTTACTGAGTCACTTTCTTCTCCCACCTTCTCCCTGTGATCTCAGCTCAGACTACACGTTAAAACGGACTCTTAATCTGTGCATACATGATAATTAAAAATAGGTTCTCAGGAAGCGATGAGCAAAAAAGACCTTTGCATGCTTTACATGCACTGAAAGACAAGAGAATGTAACCAGTACTACACACCACCACCGTATAAAATCTCACTATTCTGTTCCTTCTTCACCCCCTCACATGATCCTGTTGTGCACAGAAATAGAGGGTTTAATTTTATTTCACAAACCAACCAAGTCTGACTTGCATTAATAAATATTGATTGGTTTTTTGAAAATCTGGACGCTGTATCTACTTCTGTTAATTCCTTCTGTGTTTTGCTATTAAAAGATTTCTCCATGGCAGAAATCAGGCTGCTACTCTTCAGACTTCTACTACAAAGTACTTTAGCATTTCCCTGAAACACTTCTGATCATTTTAATAGGCCAAATTACAGTAAAATGTATGATTTGTCCTAACCCAGATGCTTCACATTATCATGTGACTTCTGGGAGCAACAGCTTGGGAAGTGTCAGAGCTGAGTAAGAACATGTGAAAACAAAGGGATAAAAATAAAGCAGGGCAGGAAAAAAGCTAGAAAAAAGAGAACACTTGGGGGTTGTAATCACAAAGAAATAAAAGGCAAAGTAATACAGCAATGACTGCAAACTCACTCTTTTCAATATGGTTTCCCTTATAACCACAACTCATCCCTATTACACACAATTTTAAGGTGTAAAAGCTGGCAATATAGAAATATCAGCTAAAGTACCAGTCAAAAACTACAACTGGTTAGGCTGCATAAGATGCATATATATGAAGTTATTATGATGTGCAAAGCACCCACATCCATAACTAAAAATCCAGGAGCAATTGAGCTGTGCCCACCTATTTGCAAAAAGAAGATAGTCATTACCAATTTCCTCTTGTATTGCCAGCTGTGGAACTGGTTTGAGATACTGCTGGGAGCCAGAGAAAGCATTCAAACTTATTGTGAGTCTGATTCTGAAGGATCAAGTATTTTTCTCAAACAATGTCACCTCTAATCATTCCTATCAGAAATAACTTCCCTGGATAGGAATAACTTCCCCCTTCTTAATTCAAAATCAAAATCAAAGCTATTGAAGATCTCTAGTTGTTGAAACATGATCAGTAAAATGAGGACACTATTAGTTCACTTCTCTCCAGCTGGATGAACACCCCTGAGGTCATGAACAAGGTTCTTCTACCCTGTTAATCGTGAGCTAGGCTTTACATAATTTCTAGATTAAAATCAATGCACTTCCTCTTCTTCAGTATTGTTCAGCAGAGGGATTCTTTTGATTGACTTCTTTCCTTTTATTCTTGGACTACCCAAAGGCGTGCTTGTCACAGTAGATCCTTTGGCTTCACTTCCTTTCTATCTCATGTAGTTATCCATCTTCTCTGGACAAAAATTATGGGTTATGTGACAATCTTGAAACGTAGTGAAAATTCATTATATATATTAACAAATGTTTTCCTGAGGTGCTTGCCTTCAAAAGGCATTCTGAGATTTTTCAGAACATTGGTGGATTTCCAGCTTTCATAGTCAAAGATAAATGGCAAAGTAATGTTTGAGTTGAAGATTTATAATTCAGTTTTTCCTTTGCAGACTCTGTAGTCTTTTTGAAGCTGATGACAGCACCCCTTGCTTTCCCTGCTCATAAAATGATCTGTTTCCTTCCTCGCTAGCTTTAATGCAAGCTAGTTTACTACCCGGTTCAAGGGA
Source organism: Egretta garzetta (assembly GCF_000687185.1). NCBI lineage: Eukaryota > Metazoa > Chordata > Aves > Pelecaniformes > Ardeidae > Egretta > Egretta garzetta. Next base: position 8,411,172 of record NW_009258671.1, read on the forward strand.
AAAGATGTTACTGTGCACATGCACCAAGAACATGACCAAGCTTATGGTGGATTTAATTCACTCCTAGTTTAGCATTAGCTATGTAATCCAGGCCAACATTTTCTGGAATCTCAGCTCTTGGATTCCCTTCCGCCACTCCCAGATGTCTTCCCCACCCTGCAGTGGGTAAGGCAGCCCAGGAAACTTTAATTTTCAGCCCACTTAATTCTATCCAATGCCACACAGGAATCTTGTTATATGCCCATAGTCACATTCACACTCCAACATTTATAAAAGATGTGTGCAACACTTACAAAGGATAGCCATAAAATCATTTGTTGAACAGTGCTTGTCAGCAGTAAAGACATTTATACCTCTCTCTTGGAGGAAGCTCAGAACTACGTTGTTAATCTAGGACATCACAGAAATTAAGTTGGAGGAATATTATTTCCAGTTCAGCTACTGTCTCATTCTGTTCCACAGTCAGGGGAAACTTGCTTTCCATGACTCCTTGCCATGGAGTATGTCATTTAGCACCTTGCAGGCTGCAATCTTGATTAATTAATATCAATTCAGAAGGGAAAAGCAATAAAATAACTAGCTGACAAGAAAACATTTCTATATTTATAGCTGCACTAAAAGCTTTTGTAAGAGGTGTATGCAGCACAGATAGTAATAACCCTGAAAACACAGTTCATATCTCAATGTTTTGAACAACTGGCAATTCCTTTCTGGAAGGAAAGGACAAACAGAAACAGAAGTTCTCTTTTGTTACTATTGTACCTGTCATTTGCAAAAATGGAATGAAAGGAGAGAGGTGAGGCTCAGGGATTGGAAAGGAAGTAAAACAAAAGATGCAATGTTAGCTGGCATGAGAGAAGAGAACAGGTTGTGCACTTGAACAGTCTGAACGGCAGAGGAGTATTTAAGATGCTGATGGCTAGGCGTGACAGTTTGACAGCCTCTGCTAGAAACCTTTTCCTCCATACTTCGAACTCCTGTTTCTCCTTCTCCTTACCAGAGAAGGAGAAATGGAAACTGAGGTCTCTTGGGCCTGACCCTCTGTTGCTTGTGAGGGAGGGCAAAACAGGAGCTTAACTGGAGCACCCATAGACTCCTCCTCAAGCCTGTTCTTATTGGTGTATATCCAAGGAGCCCAATGGTTTCTCATCCTGGCTGAAGGAGAATGGTTTGGTTGAGTGGCCCAGTAGAGAATATGGACTACAGCTTCATATAGTTAGATACAGATGCATATAAAGCTTTTCTAAAGTCCCAGGGATTTAGATCTGAGTGTTTTGGTTTGCAATTTGTATGTGATAGTACTGAATGGTTGCACACCTGTGTGTCTGCTGGAGTGCAACTCGCTAGAGGGAGCCATTGCCATTTCATTTCAGTTAGCAGCTTCACCAAAACCAACCAGAGGAGACAAAAAATTTCTGGTACAGAATAGTAACTGTCTACTCATGTCCTCCCAGTCACGAGTTTTCTTCTATACAACATAGAGTTCCCCTGCTTTTGAAAGAAAGATAGAATAAAAGGCAGAAAGATTGTCTGAGAGGCTGGCAGTGAGCTGAATACTGGATACCCGAGTAATAACTGGGCTCTCCTGTACGAACATTGTTCACCTCACTCCCATTTGAGACTTCAACCCTTTTCTTCTCTTTCCGTCTAATCTAAGTCCATTTTTACCCATAATGCATTCTAGATGCAGAGTATTCCCTTTCTTCCTATAAAAATACATTACAATGTTATGTAGAAGAACTTTCCTAAATCAAAGGTGGTATCTCTTGAAAACTGAGATGAATAGTAGTTTATTTTGTTAGGCAATATATAAACCTCAAAAAATTCTTAATTACTGGAAAATAACAATTACTGTAATTAAAGGCCAACTACCGCCTACCTCAGAAGTAACTCATTTACAGTAATGGATGTGAAATAAATCCCCTAAGTAAAACCAGAATTGGATCCTATATTATGAGGGAATAAATTTGAATATTAAAGTTTAAAGCCTGAAGAATAATATCGATACTAGCATAAATTCTACTTTTGTAACTCTTCCAACACAAGGAAATGGCTGCAAAAGAGATGACAATGGTTTAGATGCTACTGTTTGCAGGAATTCTGAAAACCATTTGTGTTCAGAATGTGCAATTTAAACCTAGAAGGAAGCACTAAATGATTCAGTCTCACGCCTGCACGTCACGGAACATGGCTTTTGAAGCACTGCTGCATTATCCATGTAATTTCTGCTTTCCACCTTACAGTTACCAAAAATGATTTGAATTTACCAGTGATCAGGAAGGATCAGGAAAACCAGAGCGGTTAATGCGTGGCTCAAAGGTTGGTGCCATCAGAAGGGCTTGGGGTTCTTTGACTATGGGGAGGTTTTTACGGCGCCGGGCCTGTTGACAACAGACGGTGCCCAGCTCTCTCAGAGGGGAAAAAGGATCCTCACTCATGAACTGGCGGGGCTTGTTGAGAGGGCTTTAAACTAGGCCTGAAGGGGGGAGGGGATATAAACAGGCTCACTAGAAAGGAGCCTGGGGGTGTCACCCCATTGCTGGGGGTGAAACCGATAGCCCAGCTCAAGTGCATCTACACTAATGCACGCAGCATGGGCAACAAACGGGAGGAGCTGGAAGCCATTGTGCAGCAGGATGGCTATGATGTAGTCGCCATCACAGAAACGTGGTGGGATGCATCTCATGACTGGAATGCTGCGATGGATGGCTACAGACTTTTCAGAAGGGACAGGCAAGGAAAGAAGGGTGGTGGGGTGGCTCTGTATGTTAGGGAGTGTTTTGACTGTATAGAGCTAGATGCTTGTGGTGAGGCCGAATGCTTATGGGTAAGGATGAGGGGGGAGGCCAACAGAAAAGATATCCTGTTGGGAGTCTGCTACAGACCACCCGACCAGGATGAGGACATTGACGAAGTATTCTACAAACGGCTGGCAGAAGTATCTCAGTCACGAGCTCTTGTTCTCATGGGGGACTTCAACTTCCCAGACATCTGCTGGAAATACAACTCGGCAGAAAGGAAACAGTCCAGAAGGTTCCTGCAGTGTGTGGAAGATAACTTCCTGACACAGCTGGTAAGTGAGCCTACCAGGGGAGGTGCCCTGCTTGACCTCCTGTTCACTAACAGAGAAGGACTGGTGGGAGAGGTGGTGGTCAGAGGTCGTCTAGGCCATAGTGATCATGAAATGGTAGAGTTTTTGATCTTTGGTGAGGTAAGGAAGGGGGTCAGCAACACCGCCACCATGGATTTCTGGAGGGCAGACTTTG
>NW_009258671.1:8416623-8477123 GCF_000687185.1 Egretta garzetta
GGGATGGCAGGGTTAGGTTAACGGTTGGACTCGATGATCTTAAAGGTCTTTTCCAACCAAAGTGATTCTATGATTCTATGATTCTATGTGATTCATTAGAGCATCATTTGTCACAGCTTGTTCAATTAGTTCATGTTTATGTTCAAAAAGTTACTCTTGGTTTTTCGCGAGCAAGGCTTTGCCAGGCTTTGTGTTTGCCAGGTTTCATTTTGCTTCCTCGTTTCTTCCTTCCTTTCCTTCCTGCCTTTCTCTTAGATGAAAGTAAGAGGTTAGAGTACCTGGTCTTTTCTTCCTGCATAGGCTTTCACATGCTGTAACCGAGTTCTCTCTTCATGCATTATTTTTGGACAAACGGAAATCTTTGTCATAAGAAATTTATGGAATTTTATGCAGACATCATTGCTTCCAGTGATCTTCATCATGTTGTCTCAATGTTTTAGTAAAAATATCTCCTAGTTTCCACTCACAAAGAATGAGATGAGTCATTTTTATCTCAGCATCCCAACGGCAGTTTTCTCTCTGGGGTCAGTTCATTCCTCCCTGTGATTTTTCTGTCCTTTTCAGAGTGACTGATATGAAGCTTCGTGTTCCCCTATCCATAGATAAGGTTTACATTCCTTGTTCAGATGTGTAATATTTGCATCTGGCTATGCATTTTACTAGGCTGTCAAGGTCAGTTTGTGCATTGCTTTACCTCTATCATTATACAACTTATTGCCAATTTTACTATCACCTGCAATTCCATCAGCAGTGTCCATTCCCTGTCATAAATAACAGTTTTCTGCTACTTCCCTTTATGCTGTCAGCAATACTTAGGTGGCACTGAGGAAAAAATTCTTATGTGCAAATGAAATTATAGAACTATTATATACTTCTTGATAATAATTACCTACGCATAAGTGGAATGCTCTTATATATAGGATGTCCTTGGTGTGCATCAAAGATACATAAGTTCTTACCTTACAGACCTTTTCTTGAAGCTGAACATGTTCCAGGATGATTTTATATGTAACAGTGACACGACCATGTGTAAGTATTGAGTTTGGAAATCTAGCTGTAAAATGCCTTAGAACTCTAAAGTTCAAAAACACCTGTTAATTTTCTGACCTCAGCTAATAAATTCTCTTGATCTTAGATACTGTTCCAGAAAGACTATTCTCCTAAAACAAATGTGTGGTTTCTTTGAGGAAAATGATCTTTTAATTCTATTGGCTTTTCTAATCAGCAGGTCTTTTGCAATTTATAAATGAAGCACCTCTGCAGCCAAACCTTTCCCCTCCAAAGATACAGTTAAATCAATGTTTGACATTTCCAAGGAGTGATTATATTTGCTTCTGAGATTTTCAAGTATTTCACTCCCATAATGTATTGCTTCATTTAGTATTAAATTGAACTAGGGATGTTTATATGAGGCATTACCTTGTTAAGATCTTTCTTTTGTTGATCAAATTACTAATGTGTAAAATGCAATGTCTCTCATAGAATCTCTTAGATGCTGATATAAATCAATAAGGTTGCTATTTGCAACAGCAATGTTGTCAAACTATGATGAGTCTATTAACTCTTATTTTACTAAGGAACATAAATGCAGCGTTTCATACTCTGTACTCCATATTGCCCTTGAGAACTTCAAAGCATAAGGGAAATAGCAGAATAAATGAGGGAAGGCCAGTCAAATGGCAACAAAGGCACAGAGAAATCAACCAAGCTTTGTTTTAGTGCAGAGGGGTGAATGTTATGTATCAGATACTATGGTATTCTCTATCTGTTGACAAGTTCTGTGATGTCTGCTTTGTGTTGCCACATTTTTAAATAATAAAAGCAGACTCACAATGAAAAGCATAAAGGGCATTCTCAGGATAGAGCAGTTAAGGCACGACAACTAAGTGACTTGCCAAACTCACATAAAAAGCTGGAAGAGATTTGGAAACTGGAGTTCCCAAGGCCCAATTTAACATCTGAGCCAGAAGTTCTTCTTGTATCACACCCCTTTTTCTGATGTTTCAGGGGCCATGGCAGGGGACAGAATTAGACCCAATCAGAAGGGAGTTTCATTACTCCTGCCAAAACATATGACAGTGACTGAAGGAGATATTTACTTCCCAAACACAACATGGAGAAGGTGTCTTGCTCATAGTAAGGGAGATTGGGAGGGAGGCAGCATGAAGACCAAGATTTGCAAGGACAGGGGGAATGGAAGTGGGGAGGGAGAAGAAACCAAAATGAGCAAGTGGCAGGAGCCAATGAGGAGGAAGCTTGTTGTTGCAGTGGGAGAATAAGAAGCAACAACGTATCCTACTGTAATGGTGAGGTGCCAGCAACCAGTGTGCACTTAGAGGGTCACGAGCAAAAATTTATGAGCCTGGGAGTTTGTGAGAGCTTTCCTGAGTTTGCCTGTGTCTGGCCATATAGCAGAACATCAGACCTGAAAGTGTGCCAGAAAAGGCTCTCTGCACTCCTTCAGTACATGCAATGGGTACATTTTCTGGGCTTCCCTCTTATTTTGTTTTTGCCTCAGAAAGCAAAATAAACAAAAATCTAAAATGGGGAAAACAAACAAAGAAAACAACAAAAAACCAGAAGAACCCCAAATGCAGACCAGGCATGAAATCACCTTTGAGTTCACTAGGTGGCAACAGGGAGTAAGAAATCAGCACTCGAATCTTCAACCAGAACATCTGGTTGGACCTTCACAGGCCCCCTGCCCCTTCATCCCCACCAAACAAACTCAAGTTCTGATTGATCAAATGACCACCTTCTAAACACTAAATAAAACACACTCCTTGCAGATGTATAAATATTGTCTCAGTTGGCCAGTGCTCATGCTGACTGACTATCACCGCATTTATCTGGTTTCACTCACAGCCACCTTTGTGTGGCTTTGATGTGGCATTGAGGCTACCAGCTTTGACGTAAGCCTTGGATCTGTAACCCTCTGCCTCCTGAAAGCAGAGCAATTACTTTCCAATCAAGCAGCTTAGGAGTGGGCAGGAAAAAAATCATTCATTTTCTTGAAGTATAAATCAATTACATGTGTTGAAATGTTCCCACTTTACTGAATATGGGTTTCCAAGGGAGACATGGGCTTTCTCTTCCCTTGTGGTCCTAGAGTAATGGCAGCTTTAAGTCTGTAAACAAAGCGGCACATGATTAAAGTGTATGTTTTTCTTTCAGTTAAAATATACAGGTTTTGTCTTCTGCTATGTAAACCTCTGAAGTGAGCCATTTATAAAAAGAAGCACTACCAGCATGACATCTTTCAAACTTAATGCTCTTTCAGTTCCTTGTACATGGAGGGAACTTTACTGAAGTGTTAAAGCCCTGAGGGCACCAAATAGGCCTAAATGTTCCTGACCAGCCTCACCTGGGGCCTCCACCACACCCCTGCCCATGGGCCCAGGGGTCTATTTAAGCCCAGCCTTGTGGTATGGCCTCTGCATTAGTTGTGTGGTAGGAGTGTTGGTCCTTAGCATAAATGTAGCTGTGCCCTTGCCTGACCATGGACCCTGTTGATCTGTGCCTGTGGGCTGACTTTCTGGCTTGACATCATTCCTGTCTTGTCACCATGGATCTGCCTGGTGGTCACTGGGATCTGTCTGATCCTGGTTATCATCACTGGACCTGGTCCTGGCTTGTGGATTGATTCCCTCTCTTGATGCTGGACCTGCTTCATCACTACAACCTTGCCTGATGGCCTGGACCCTGGCTGTTCCCCCTGCACCCACAGGCCTGCCCTGCTCACCTGGGGCTATGGGATAGGCCCTGCCCGATGAGGACCCTGCCCTGCTGGCAGTGGAACCCCCTTGGCTCCTTGCCTCAGGGAGCAGATGGCCTCTGCTGAGCCCCCTGATGTGAAGTCTGGAGTTAGCAACAGTGTGAAGTTTGCTGCTGTGAAAACAAGTGAGAATAGAAAAGGTAGCTGGGTGTGGGAGTACCTGCAGCCTCTACGCATGCTGCAACTCATCCTGTTCCTATTGAGCGGGCAAAGATGAGGGGCAGCAGTCCCTTTAAAATCTGCTGCTGCTGGCAGTCTGTTCCAGACATCAGCTCTCATGGACCTTGCAGCATTCTCTCCAGCTGTCCTGTTTATGTGGATTCAAACCAGGAAACGGTGCCACCTTTCCAGTGAAGGGCTTGGGATCTTCTGGTCTCAATGCCAAGCTTGGCACACAGATGACTTTTGGATGTCACAATGTGGCCACTGAAGGCCTAGGACCAGGTACCTGCAATATCTTGAAAGAGGTACCAGTGCAAGTTAGTGGCTGCAAGCTCCTGTTCCCCCTTGAGTTTCCAACTCTGCTGAAGTTACTGCCTCCTATGGAGGCAAGCTGTCACCTCTTATGTGAACAGCTTGGGAGCATCTTGGAGCCCCTCTGGGCTTCTAGTAACGTGCCAGCCACTCATCCAAGGCAGAAAGATACAGTCTGGCATGTCACCCTCTCTCCAAGCTGTCAGCCTACTCAATGCACAATTGATGAAGGATGGAAGAGAGACGTGTTCAGTTTCTGTGCCATCCCCCTCCTTCCTGTTCAGCCCTCCCTGTCAACTTGCTCTGCTCTAGCTCTACAGCTGTAAAATGGGAATGGCACTTCTCAGCCTCAGACAGCTGGAATACAAGCCCATGCCTAGCTCTGGGACTTTCAGGCAATACCATCTGTGGACTGTGTAGCTGGGCACATCAACAGCTGGGCTTTTATGGTGAGTGATACTGGAAACTGTGTACCAAAATGTCTCTTTCAGATGTACATCTGTATGCAGTGTTTATTTAGCCAACCATTCCTAAGTGCACTGTAAAATGTCAGCTTCCTTTATCATGGACTCGGCAACAGCATTGCACCTTAAAAGTGCAAATATAGTACAGGTAGGCATGTCATGCTAGATTAAATCTAAGCCAGAGAATGATGGGTGCATTCTTGGGTAGTAACAGTGCTCTCTATCTTCACAGTTCTTCTTTATCTTCACTAGATACATGTTTAGTCCTCCCTTTCTAGAATTGCTAATGCTATTAATGTCATGGACATCCTCCTCACAAAGTGCTTATGGTGTCGGTAAACATTTTATTGGTTTCACTCCCAGCTCTCTGACCTGGTGAGTGAGAGTGTGCTGCATTTCTCACTTCCCTTCAGTCATGAGTAAGCACAATTACTTTTTTCCCTGTAGGGTATTTTGAAGGATTTTGACATAGGCCCAATCAATCAGCCGTGGAAAGACTACACGTTAACTTCAGTGGGCATAATTTGCTTCATACAAAATGTTGTACAAAGGCAATAGCAGTCACAGTAGAATATCAATTAGTCATATAGTATTTTATCAGGGTTTACACTTACTTAGAGACAGAACTAAAAGACACTTAAGTGCAGTGATCAGGTAATGCTGAAACAGCCCTGGTTGTTAGGATCTTTTGATTTGTTTTTTAGTGTTCCACTTCCTAGTTCTTAACCAGATATTCATTATCAGAAGACAATTCCGCTTCCAAGTTTTTGCTCCACATCTCTTAAATGTGTTATGTCTGAAACTCTGTAAGGAACACTAAGAAGCTTGAAGTGCTTTGTTTCCATGAGTGCAACTTTAACAAGCAGACCATTCATTAGCTGTGACCACCTAGTCACTGTGTATGGCTTTAAGTACACACCTGCAGACTGAAAGGACACTGCTGATGGGAAAATGGCAATTTAGAAACACCTGTTCTCAGCATTCCATCACCATAATTAGTCTTCTCTGGTTTTTTTTTATATTGACATTAACAGCAATTGAAAGTACTGCCTTCTAAGCTAGATTACTGCAGGATTTATTCAGAAGGACAGGAGAGGTGGGTCCTCAGGAAAAGAGATTAATAAGGTCATGGGCCTGAAATCAGGGGTTGGATCAATAAAATAGCTCTCCTGTGCACAAAAAGGAGACTACAAATCCTGTGTGTTTCTCTCCATGCATGGTGTGAGGCCATTCTGTGCTAATCTGAGTAATTCATAAGCTTGAGCTGGAGTGAAAGCATTTCTAGGGAAAAGGAGAAAATGTCTTGTCTCCCTGTGGGGCATAATGGAGTCAGACTGCAGGAAAGGAGAGGCATGCTGCCTGCACAGTTCTCCCCGCCCCCAGATGCAGACCATAACACCATGGGGAAGGAAGACAAAAATCTCACTTTGTGACATCCAGGGCTTTTCTGGTAATGTCAGTAATGGGACAACAGTATTTCAAAGAATGATGTTCTTGTTGGTAGCAACTATACTCTGTGCAAGTCTCTTTCCTCACCTATTTATACTGCAAGCTTTTAAAGATGGGTGCTATTATTCTGTGTTTGTAAAGACATTTGCACAGTAAAAACAGCATCTCTCATGGGACTTCTGTGTCCAGCTGAAATATAACAAAGATAAATACTAATTGCAGCAACTTAAAATATACATAATGGAGAAGTGCATGCAGTTTATTTTATTCAATGTGGGTTTTTCTCCCTCCATGGTACTTGGACATACAGTACAGAACACAAAAATTCTCTGTCTCAAAAAAAAAAAAGTCTAACTCTCATTCAGTGTCCAAAATAGCATTCTAGTAAAGACAGATTGAAAATTCTCTGGCTTGGATAACTAAGCCTTATATGTGAAGTGATTTTTTTTTTAACCATTTCACTATTGCTACAAATGTAATTACTGTATTTCATTAAAATAGTGTAGATATAGATATACAAGCCCAGGTTTCAGTGACTTTAGATCTCCATCAAAGAGCTGGAATATTGAAAGGAGCTATACACCCAGCCAGTAAAACTCTGTTCTTGCTGGTCAGGTTGAATTATAAGAGCAAATAAGCGTATATACACCCAATCACAACAAATGTGCTCTTAAATTAGGACTGACAGAAACCATTCTCTTTAAGCCACTATAACCTTGACCACTTTCAAGAGCTCTGAATCAGCTTGTAAAGCAAGTTGGCTTTAGCGCCCAGTTTCATCTGGATGAGAGTGCTGTATAAAGGTGACAGATTGCTGTCTGTCACTAAGCCCTGTGTCCTCAGCGCTCAAGCTATCACTTCATCCATCATCTAGCATTTTGGTGCAAGGGTGGAAAAGAATATTAAATATTAATGGGGATGTAAACTTCACTCATAAATATTTCAGTGGATGAAAAAATGTTTTTAAAAGGGTCAGTGCAGCTCATGCTCTATAAAAACAAGAATCTATACTTCCTCAGATTCTTTTCTTTAGATGAGGCTTGTCATAATGCTGGTAAGATGAATTACAGTTCACCTTTTATAGTACATTTCTTTCAAATCATTATGGACTCCATTCTCTTTAAAGATGCATGACTCTTCATTTTAGCAGGCTTTGGATCAGATGTCACTAATTTAACCAAAGAAAAGATTTTTTGGGGAGAAAATACATGATTTTTTTTTTTTCTGGGAGATATTAGCCTATTCTGTAGTTGCAGTGTAGAGTAAATTCCAACATGAAACACTTCATTAGTTTTATATCCCTGGATGCCTATAAGACAGAAGAGTATCAAACAAGGGCCACTTCTCAGCAGACTGAGATGCGGAAGCAAAAGGTCAAATTCTGATATATAGCTTCAGAAATATATGTTTACATTCCTGACACTGTTGAATTCACCCTTACACAGATGAAACAGTAAGTACAAACTGCCTTGAAATGATATTCTTTGGTTATCAGCTAACCAATATCAAAGTGATTCTCCCCAGATTCTGACTTTCAGCCTGCTACTGGACCAGAGGATGGTACTTTCATGTACAAATGTCAGTGAACGGCATCCGTACAAAGTCAAACATGTACAATGCAAGACTCTTTGGGGAACTGTTAGGGACACTAGGCAAACTAAGCTATACATAAAAAACCTAGACTTCAGAAGAGATTCTGATGACCTGTGGATTTCTGCAGGTTCGTTTCAAAAAGTGATGAATTTAAGAGCTACAAACCAATACCCTATTTCAGAGAACTTTCATTTCTTCTTAAACACATGTATCTAACAAAGCATTCTCAAACAGTTATAAAAGGACAGGGGGGAGTGGCTGGAGAAGAAATAATTTTATAAAGAGACTCAAAATCAGTTCATTTCTGTTTACAGATAATGTAATGCAACTCATTAGAGTAATATTGCCAGACACTGTCTCACCATTTAATAGTGATCTCTAATATAATTAAGTAATTGGTATAGCACTCATTCAATGAAATTATTTAGATATTGGAATAACAATTTAAATTATTGCATACTGCCTTAGGATTTAATATTACTTGGAATATGTTTTATTAGCACATCTTAATGTCCCTCTGTGTATTCTGTGGAATAAGGGGAGCTTTGCTTAAAGGTTGGAAAATACAATGGAGCCCTCCATTCTTCCTTAGCTTTTGCTCGAACAAATGTCTGCCTGAAGCTGATTGTAGTTTAGCTTGTGGTAAGATTAAGGGGTGGGGGAAGGTCTGGATCTATAATAATAATGATAAATAGCACCCACAAAGCACTTATTCATCATTGGTAAATTGTTCTGTTAAAAATTGTGTAGTATCATTTCTCAACAATTAACAATGCAGTTTGAATTCCCTATTGTTACAAATTCATTGGAACATCATTTGCAGCCAGCAGAAAAGACTGTTCTTTACCCTGCTTACCAGTGTTGTACTTCGTAATCCATTCCCTCCTGTCATCACCACCTGTCACCATGCTGGTACCTTTTGTACTTAAGGCCGAGATCAGTACTCTTTTAACCCATTTTAACCCTAGATTTTTTTCTCCAGAAACCTTTTTCTGATTACTTGTTTCACTAATTACTCCATTTCAAATTAACTAAAGCCCATCTCAAAGCTGAGAACTTGTAAAGAAGCATTGGCATTGTCCTTGTCCTGCATCCAGGGCACTCTTGCTGCAACTCTTTAGACATACCTGAGCCTCAGACTTGCAGTGCCAGCTGATCGGTAAATGCTGAGACATGGTGGGAGTACAGACAGACAGAAGAGAGGATGCCATGAGGCACCTAGAAGTCACCTCTAAACTATATGGCAGATAGAGGGGGCAGGTAATGTCTGTGGGTAATGTACAGTATTTGGGAACACTGCACAGAGAATAAAATTTCCAATAACTTTTAAGGGTTTTGTTTCTATTCTGTTGCTGATTGTGGTTGCAAGCTAGAAGTTTATGTAACTCCAAACTCTTGTCCTTGGCTATGAATGCACTTGCAACTTGCTTTACTGTGAGCTGGAATATTTTCTGTAACTCAAGACTTCTGTGTGGATTACCATTCCAACTTTCTCCTTTTTTGTTTCAAAAAAAGCCCTTTCTCCTTTACCATCTTGCCACCTTGTAAGTTTGAAACGCTTCCTACATCAGCACTGTTTTTACTCAATGCTGCCTGAGGTGCGTCATGTTCCCACAGCCTGGCTGAAGGCTCAGCACTGCTTTAGCGTTACCTGCCCTCTGCTCCCTGGCAGTGGAAAGGGACAAGGGGGAACTGTGGTGCCAGCTGCAGGCGTGCTGCTTAGGAGGTCCATGCTGCTCCTTTGCTTTCTACTTGTTGCTTCAGGAGCAGGTCCCTGTGTTTGGGATGCATAAGATAATTTGTTGACAAATAGGTAGAGAAAAAACTGTTTGACTTGGTATGTGCTGGCTTTCTTCTCATGTTGGTCATGGAGAGTTTTGTCCCTTTTTTGTTTCTGATGCCATGGAGCTTTTTGCTTTGGTTCTCATCTGTGTGTTTTCAAAATCTTCATTCCACCACCTTCTCTCCCCCAGTTCTCTTCAGCAAGTTCTGCTCTGTTTACTCTTCTCCTATTCAACAGTCCTTTTTAAAGAATTAGCCAGCATCAAGGAACACAAAGGACATCTGGCATGTGTGGTTTATTCACTTTTTCAGCCCTATCCCAAGGAAAGGTTTGTGCATGCAGAGTAATGCTTTATTTCAGGAAGGCTTTGCTTGCATTTCTTATATGGTGCTATATATGCTGTGTTCTTGGATGGAAGGAGTTTCATTTTCTGAGTCATTAGTTTTCAGGGACGTCTATTATGCAGGCTGAGAAATCTGCCTCCCTCATATACGTGCTGTATCATGTTTTTCATCAAACCTTTCCCTTTAGAGGAAATACAGCTCTGCCTTCCCCTTCCCTGTGTCTTTCTCTCTCATTGTTTGCAGAACACTTAAGAGAGACTACAGTCATTTAGGAGGGATTACTGCTTGGAGGACACTACAGATATAACACTTGTTATAAACCTATGTAGCTCCATTGGGTTCAGCTTCTTTTTGCTTTTAAGTGGCATTCACGTTTATAATGTTGGATTTATGATGCTATCCTCCTGGATGATAGGTGTGTATTGCTATGTGGTAATACAGCTGGGATGGTGGCAATGACTTGTTATAAAACTAGATGGATTTTATACTTTAAAATGTATTTTTTCTGCCCCAATTAGTGAGGTACTATTTAATTAGTGAGGTGGTATTTAATGTAGAAAGACATGCATGACAACATTAGGCCTGTGTTACAAATGTTCTCCAAATTCTGGCATGTAGGTGTGAGTATCACTAATGAGCTTCTAGTAGAAAAATTGCTTTGACCGTGCAGGACTCTGGCTGTGTAATACAGCTGAAAATGCCTGAGCTGCTGGATGGTTCTCATGAAATATCTGAATTGTCCCATACTTCCATTGAATTTGGGAGAACCGACTCTAAAGAGGAGACTTTAGGTTTATGTGAGCTATAAACGCACTTACAGCAAGCTTGATGGAATAAAGATCTGTAATAAGCAATCATCCTTGGGATGTGCAATTCCTTGTTAATAGATGAATTGAGATTAATGGAAAGTAGAGCAAAAAATGTGTAAATAATAGGAGCTGAAATGCAGCCCTCCAGTAGGTGAACAAATAAAAGTATTGCCATGTAAGATAAGCGTCAGGACATAAAGTAAGCTTTGCCTGGTTGAGATCCAAGCACAAGCTTGGAACTTTTGTTTGGGTTTTTTGTAGCTGCCTAAGTCTTGCCACTAGTGGACGTGGTGCTGAAATAGCAAAGCTATTGATAGGAAGTTGTCAGGTTGGATGAGTGCTAAGCTAAATGTAATCCTTTTTTAAGCTAGAACTAGGACAGAAATCAAACGTACTCAGACTTTTCACTTCAGGCTACTGGTGGGATTGATGTATGATCCATATATATAGTAGTTTTAAATGATCACATTTCCCCATTTTAATGCTCTATTATTCATCAAATAATACACAACAATTGGCAGTGTAATGTGCTTTTACACTGCTGCAGATGTATAATGAAACATGGCAGGTTAAGTGGTTTAAGTTAACTCGCTTCACCCCACAATTGCAAAGGCCTGGAAGATCACATACATCCAGCTCATGTGGCTCAGCTGACAAGCTGGAAGCTGGTAAATCACAGTGACTTACTGATTACCTGTGATTACCTCTGTGCAGTCACCAGGTAATACATTCATCATGCCAGTTGCTGTGAAAGAAGAAATTGGATCTTTTTCATTCCCAGTTTTAAAAGTATTTAAGGCTAGAATAGCACATAGTTCCTTAATGTTTATAATTACCTGGGATGCTGGACTTCTGAAATTACCTCTGCTGAAACTTAATAATTCTACCAGACAGAAATGGCCTCTTGGAGCCATGCTTTTCTCTTGAATGTTTAACAACAAAGACAGGGGAAAATATCTTAAAAATGTAAAGTGCAGAAGGCAATGAACCATTCTGGCCTTTCTGGAAGAACAAGAATTACAGCCAGACTGAAAGAAGGTGAAAAGCTCTTACACATTTGACAAAGTCTATTTAATACCTTTTAATTCTCATTTTCACGACTTTTGTACTAGGGATATGCTTTAGCAGGCACTGTGTATGAATGTTTGCTATTAATACCAAAACCAACATAGCAAATGAGGTGCAGAAGTCATCTGCTTTTGTTTTATCACCAAAAGTAGCACAAAGGATCTGACTTCATTCTTGGTTTTGCATGAGGGACAAGGATGAGGATTGAGACATGTTCTCAAATAAAACTACACGCTCTATTCCTGACTTCGTGAATTGGGTAGTCTGCTTGGTCTCTGGTCTAGATTACAGCAGTTTTCATCCACATAGCTTCACATGGGCATTTTCTTATCTGACTTGTTTGATTATCCTGACTGCAGTATAATTAAAAATAAATTCACATCATGCTGCATTGTAGCCTTCCTGACAAAGCATTTTGAAAACATTTGAATGAGTTTTAGAGTAGGCGTTTCCTTGGTTAGTTGACTGTTCATGCTGCTGATGGGCACCCCTTTGTACAGAGTCCAGTAACTCTATTTGGTCCTGCCTTTCCATGTGCTGCTTCTGTTGGCTACCTCTTGTTATAGGCTCCCCCCCATCAGGTATCTATATGCATTGATCAGGTCCCCCCTGAGCTTTCCATTTTCAAGGTTAAAAAAACTGCAGCACCTCAGCCTCTTCTCTTACACCAGAAGCTCCAATCCTTTAATTATCTTAGTTCCCTTCCCTGAACTCATTCCAGTAGCTCCATCTCTCTCTTGTACTGGTGAGCCAAGAACTGGACACAGCACTCCAGCTGTGGTCTCACCAGAGCTGAACAGAGGGGAAGGATCGCCTTCCTTGGCCTGCTGGCAATGATCTTCCTGCAGCCCTGCATGCCGTTGTCTGCCTTTGCCGCAAGAGCACATTGCTGGCTTGTGGTTAACATTAACTTTTTTTGGTCCACCAGAAGCCCAGCTCCTCTTCTGCAAAGCTGTTTTCCAGCCAACTGGCCCAATTGTGTACTGGTGTCCAAGGTTATTCCTTCCCAGGTGCAGAACTTTGCGCTTTCCTTTGTTCAACTTCATGAGATTCCTGTTGGTCCATTCTCCACCATGTCCAGGTGCCTCTGAATGGCAGCACAACCCTCTGGTGTATCAGCCTCTCCTCCCAGTTTTTTATCATCTGCAAACTTGCTGAGGGTGCACTCTGGTCCATCACCTAGGTCATTAATGAGGCTGTTAGGCAGTATTGATCCTAGTATTGACTCCTGGGGTATACCATTAGGGACTGGCCTCCAGCTGGACTTCATGCTGCCCATCACAACTCTCTGAGCCCAGCCATTCAGTCCACCTTGCTGTCCACTTATCTGGTCTGCTCTTCATCAGCTTGTCTATGAGGATGAGCATATCCATATACACATAGCTTAAACCTTTAGTTTCAGGGTTTGAGCTCTTGGTATGTGGCAATACTGAAACCAAATTGTTCAAGAATCAAGCCCTGTTGTGCAACAAAACGCTGTGTGTTTGAAAAAAAAAAACTCAGTTGGGTCTCAGCTCCTGAGCAGGAATATCTGTTTAGACTGTGTTCATATGAAATTCGTTCTTGGAAGCCAAATGTATTTAAATTATTTCAACAGCTTGTACATATGGCAAGCTGTATAGTGAGGACTTTCCAGAGGTTCTGTGCACAAATGCTTGGAAACTGAAAGTGAGTTTGAGGATTGTGTTCTAGTCTGCCCCAAACTGACCAGTGAACTGTAATACACAGTTCTTCTTTTAAAGGCTTAAAATATCCAATACAGGGACATAGTTAATAAAGAATAATCTTTCCCCAAACATGTATAGTCTGAATAGACAGCACCAAAAGCTGAGTGGAATAACTTTTATTCCTATTTTACAAGTGGGCAGCTGAAAAACAAGAGATTAAATAGGTTGCTTTCAGAGGGAGCCACTAATTATGCATAATCTTTTGGATCCTCATCCAAGGTCCTTATCACAAAACAACTCTTCCTTAAGGGAGTAATTAACAACTGAGAGCTGAGACAAGTGCACTGCAGTGGTAGGCAGGCTGGAGATGAGGATAAAATTGAAACTGAAGCTGCTTAGAAAACAGATTTCAATAAAACATCTCTCACTGAGTCCCACTAAAAGGACATTGAGAAAATGGAGAAAGACAAGTTTTAAACAGCTTTAAGAAAAAACAAGTTTCGGCCTACCGGGTTAAGTAAAAAATACCCAATCATAAAGTCCTCTGAAATAAGCTTACAATGGAGTCAGCTCAGTCCATTAGATGCTGGACTAGGAGCCATGAGCGTTGAGACATGGACTATGTACTACAGTAACAATCCAGTCAAGTCATTGCTCTTTACCATGCATCAGTTTCCCCATTAGACATTGTTCACAGCCATGCTTACTTTTTTCATATAATCTTTTTATGACAAATATAACTGGATTTACTCATTCAGTTTTATCTCCCTTTACAGGGCTCTAGGTTTAAATCTGTTGATTGTGAAGTAACTTATACCAGCACAGCTGAAATTCTAATATTTTATCTATGGCATCCCTCTCCCAGCATCTATTTGCACTGTCTTGCCTATTAATTATTAATAATTATTAACTTATGTTTGCCACTAATATCAGCTGAAATCTTAGAACACCAGAAGCATCTCAGTCAGGAGAAACATTCTCTTTCTTTTCTTATATTTTTTCTTGGGTGGTTGTTTCACTTTTCACTGTAAAAAAAAAAAAATTTTCGGGTGCATTTTCGCAAATGCCTTCTACAGCATCAGATTGACTTTTCTTCTGCTTTCAGTCACTGACCAAAGCTATTTACTGCCAAGCATATCCACCATGGACATGATCTCAAAGAAGCCATAAAAAAACCACTAAAGTGTCTCAGTCTGTTGTAAACTGAAACTCTGTAAATGTCTAGTTAAACTACAAACCACACAAACACAGCTGGGTCACGTGTTTCTCTCCCTTTCCTAGAGCAATTGTGAATCACAGCAGTTTACTACATCAGGATTCTTTTTCCCCCCAATCTCTTGTTCTAGTCATATTCCAACTGTATTTGTGGATGAGAAGTTGCTGTATATCATGTTATCAATCCATGAGAATTAATGCCTTAAAGCAATCTTTTGATGCTTCTGATTGACTTACAGAGATAACTCAATACAGGGCTGGCAGAATTCCTGCTTGACATGTTCTCATGGTTTCCATTCAATTAAGAGTTGAATAAGAAGTCACTACTCAGAAACATATTTTGTATAATACGGTCCTTTGAATACTGAAAAGGAATGGGGATGAAACTGAGCCATTTAAACTTTATCAGTAGGAACTTACATGCAAATTCTATAGAAGACTACGTTGTCAACAAACAAAATACAACTAGCAAAATGAATAATTAATCAGAAATATGGATGCTGTTTAGGACATAAATTTTGACTAGCAGCAGATGGATGTTCCATATCCACCTTTACTGGTTACTCCATCTTCCTGCATAGTCTGCACTGGAACCATGGATATGAATACCACGGACCTGTGTATCAGAATTGTTTCACAAAGCCCTTTTATACCTCTTAGAAGGCAAATGAATGGGGTATTTCTGTGATATTGTCTGAAGAATGAGGATGTAGACTAAGCAACATCTGATTCATATACCTCTTTTTAGGGGGTAGTTCTGATTTAGAGGTTTTTATCTGGTTGTTAACTTCAAACAGCATCTATCAGGATTTAGCATAAAGTATTTAAGCTATGGCATAAAGACTGTAGTCAAAAACAGCATATAATTTTTGTCCTTCTGGGAACGATGAATTAGCTAGTGGGTTACAATTTGGTGAGTAAAGGAAGTCCTAACAGAAAGCTTTTTCCATTTTTAATTACAATATTACAGACCTAATTCATCATTTTGTTAGAAAACTTTTACCCTGGTCTGACTGCAGTGGAATTTGGCACACCAATCGGCACAGGAGCCTGGTTGTGTTGTACTTCACATTCATATAAAACCACAGCTATTGCACTGAAGTTTAGCTGAGTCTCAAGGGTATTAAACTGGCTCCATGAAGTGATATTTCAGGACTCTAGTTTGGGAGAGGTATTCCAAGCTCTAATAAAATCTTTGTGAGGAAAAAGCCTGCTCTTCAGCTATTACAAAGGGATCCTTCCCAAACCTGAAATATTAATCAAGTTGCATGCCACTAAAATTCACTCTTGTTTGCAAATGCAGAAAGCTAAATTTTAATTACCTGGTAAAATTAAATTTAAAGGGTTCCACTGTACAAATAATCAAGAGCAACCCAAGGACAAAGAATTACACCCACCACGTAGGGAGGCCTGCTTTCTCAGATTAGCCAGGGAAAGGGTCATTGCATTGACTCACATCATGCCAACACAGTCAAGTTACTTTTGCATGAAGTCGACTATCAGAAACTTCAGCCTAGGGAATGTAGCCAGTTCACGGGCCAGGAAGATTAACTCCATCCCCTGTCATCTTTGCTTAGTTCTTCATCAAAAACCATGTTACTTGGGTCACAGATATAACACGCAATTATCCAACCACTCTGAATTACCAAAGATACTTTCTCTTCTTCCTCTTCTATACCAGTGTGACTCTTCATTATAATTGATGTTTAGAACAAGCCCCTCAACCAACAGTGGATTCACTAAAGTAGGAAAATATTATTTTGTAAGTGAAGAAATGTATGACCAACCTGCATTGACCTGCCTGGCACAAATGATCCATCACAAGAGGTGGTTCTGAGAACGCTGCAGCAAACGATGCTTGCTTTTATTACGGACATCTACACTATCATGTAAGCTCAGCACTTTAATGAAAAGAAGTCCTTCTTAGTGGTTCTTAACAGTACGAGATGGAAGTTCAAGCAGATAACTGTAGATAGTAAGACATTTCCTCAGCAAAGAAAACAATGACTTCTGTGTAACAAACGGGCCTTTCATTTTAACCCCTGGCTCCTCCAAGCTGCAGTGTTCTGCAATTGTTCGGGCTTTACCACAGCAATAAGATCTTATACGTGATTTCTGAGGGGAATGCAAGAAGGACCAGTTCTTCAGTTCCTAAGAAATTTACCTCAATGGAGCTACGCCGATTTATATTAGATGATGGTGTGGCCCTGATTTCTTATGCAGAAAGTTTTTTTTTCCCTTCCTGATGTTTCCCCTGCTTGACCTTTCAGGTTTGCACAAAATTAATTGTCACCAGGTGATAAATAAGTTCCAAGTTCTCATCTTTCTAACTGAGCTTTCGTATTTCCTTATGGACACATGAGATATTTCTAATTTAAGGAGATCAGTGGCTCAGTGAGTCGTGCTGCTCCTATCCGTGTGCAGATGGGACCCCGACTCAGCACATAAGTCTGTTCCTGTGCTAAGTGACTATAAGTTGGGGCTTATCTCCACCACACTGGTCCCTTTTTAACAAAGCAGTTTGCAGAGCTCTTCTGGAGATTTATAATCTACATGCAAAGGGACTTTTATTAGGAAAGGAGGAAGAGAGACCCTGAAAATGAATCTTGAGGCCATCTTAATAGGTGTGTAAATTTTAAGAGCAGAATTAAATGCCCGTTCTGGCAGCAACAAAGAACAGAAATACTTCTCTAGGAAGCCAAAGGAGTATCACAGAGATTTCAGAACTGCCCAACTGTACCAGGCATCCGCATGGCGTTTGTGCAGCAGATCTTGCAAGATGTGAATCTCTTATTGCCTTGAAGTGTTTTGGGAAGACTTTGAGAGAGAAATGTCATAAGAGGTATTTCTCTTCCTGCTTCAGTGAGTTTTCTTCCTCAATAAATGGGAAATTTATCCCTTCATCTATAGCCTTATGATATAAATACAGTGCAGTAGTGACTGAAAATTATTTACCATTAGAAGAATTTTTCCATTGCCAGGATAGCTTGGTTTTCCAGACACTGCCCATGACAATCTGTTACTAATACCAACCCCCAGAAATGTGAAGTCTGTAGTAGCTGACCAGTAACCTCTTTGAATAGATTTTTTTGGTTTTAGTGTCACTCTCACATGGATGAATGTCCTTATCATAACAACAGTACTACAGCTGCTTCCCTTGTGGTTAACCTCTGTAGACCAGATGATGCACATGACTGAGCAGTAGAAGTGGTTAAAGATCCTGTCAGATCATGTCTGTAGTACAGTGACTGGACAGAAGGAAAAAACTTTTCCATTGTTTCTTGTTCCAACTTGTCCTCACTTTCACAATATTTTACAATGATATATCTCTGTACTTCCCTATTTTTTAACTGTGTCAGCTCTCCACCACTCTCCCAAACCTGGTCACCTGTTTCATCATTTTTTTTTAACCATCTCTGCATTCTCTTCCAGTTCTCCCGTATTCATGGAATGCTTTTTAAAAATTAATCCACAAAGGCATTGCTCACCAACTCTTTCAGCTCCTACCTCAAGGGCTACACCCACCAGGATATCTTCAGTAAATTACAAGCTAATAATAGTTATGCAGATAACTAGTGAGGGTTACCAAAGTACTTTAAAATGGATTCTACATTTAATTTGTCTTTTTCACCCTTTGGATTACCATCTTGACCAGTAGATGTCAACACCACCATGTTTTTTAATCTCTTTATTAAGCACTGCAATGTTCTCTACATGGAGCTGGGCTTGCAAGTTGCCCATAAATTTTAGCCTGTGTGGTGGACTAGAGACATGGAGCACAGGAGCCTATGGAGGGTTATATCCACTATGCCCACAGCTGAGCATGTAAAGAAGGTTTTGACTTGATCCTGGAGGGTTCCATACATTTCACGGCCTTTTGGGACTTCAGGCCCTATCCCCCCAAATGCAAGTTTCACACAGCCCTGGAAAGCCAGGGCAAGGTTTGTTCTCACAGAGCCGTCAATCCAAACTGACTCTGGAGGCTTCTATGAATTACTCCAGAATTGCCCGCAAAGTAACGCAGAGCAAGAAAATTGGCATTGTTGCTTAAAGAAAGACATTGGAATTTACATTGATGTCTTCTCTTGCGTTTCCTTTAGGGAACTCTGTAATTATACTGAGGTTAAGTTTGTTCATGGTAACATCCTTTAAATCCAGACCAGCTCCTCTGACTTCAGTGGAGTTAATATGGATTTACATAAATGTAAGCAAAGATGAGATCTGGTCCTAATTTAGGACACATCTGCCAGCACAGATGGAGCTGAGAGAGTTTATTGCCATGTTAATTTTTTACCTTTGTTTGAGATTCTTCTGAGCATGGAACAAACCCAACAATTTTAAAATCTTGCAACACAGGCAATGTTATTCCCCCTTATTGTGGCTGGTGAATTCCACCAGAGCACAAGATGGCCTTGTACTAAACTAAATCATGATGGCTTAAAAAAATAGCCTTATGAAAAATAATAGCTAAAATTCTCATCCTGTAACCATTTTGAAAGGTGATTAACTTTCTGTGATGAGCAGCTCTATTGACATACTCCTGGCTGTTGTAAAATTAATTGCCTGAGTAACAGATTGCATGACTGTAGCCCAAGGAGCAGTTTGCCACGCTCTTCATCCACGCAAGTCTCCAAGAAGGTCATGCAGAGTTTTGCCTAAGTAATAAGTGCTGCATTTATTGCGTGATGGCTGTGAGTCTAAAAAAATATACTTGCTACCTTTAAATCAAAAATGTTGTTGTGATTCTGGGCCTTAATCTGTTGATTTTTAAAATTGATATTCTTTTCTGTTGTCTGTTTTGATGCCTTAGAAAGTGAATGAGGAGGCAGAGATTTCTTACAAAACTTGGAAGAGTATTTTGTAGCACATGCAAATGGCTTGCATGCCATGAAATAGAGTATTTCTTTTTCTCTGACATCCAATATGTCCTGCTGTCTATTTTTTTTTAATTAGGCAAATAATGTGTCTTAAGGGAAAAAAGCCACTGCTGATTGCTCTGGAAGGGTTACCTGTCTAAAGAATTCAGGATCTGGTTTTACAGGAATCACTGTTTGTAGAAAGTATTGATTTTATGATGGAGAAAGAGATCTTGTTGTTTGTGAGCTCTGCTTTTACTGAGGAGTAAGAAACCTTACAGGTTTTGTGCAGTGTTATATTGCTTTAAGGGATAAAACCACTCCTGAGCAGGTCAGTACCAAGTTTGTACAACCAACCCCTCCAGTGTAAATGTCAAAAATTAGATTTCTAGGAATAAAAGACAGAAGGGTAGGATCTTTTCTGGCTTAATCTGATTTACCTGAGTATTTATGCCAGCACAGGCTTAGAGTGCATTGTAGAGTGAGAAGGAATAATACAACTCATTCTTTCTCTATAGCAGTGGAAATCTAGGGTAGCTCCTGTATTCAATATTCTCCCTCAAAAGCAGTGTGAGAAAAAAGTCAAACCAAACACACTGAAGATGACATGCAGAATTTGAAACAGAATGAGACACATATGGGGAGGAAATTGCATTATAATAATTTGATTATGTATTTCAAACAGATTTCTGGGGCCCATGGTATATCCATAAAGGAGATGGTTTTGGTAATGTAACTGTAGTGATATTAGTGTAAACCTGAAGTTGCTGCAGTGACATCATGTTAGCCCCATTAATTCTGTAAAATCTTGCTGATATTTATTTTTTCCCCTTGGCCTATTTTAAGGAAGTGGGTGATTAATAATTTTGTAATGTGAACTCTTATGTAATGGACCATTTGTAATAGCAATTACTCGTCAAGAATATTCTGAGCTGAACAACTTGGTACAACAGGTCAGATTCAAATTTCCCAGTGGTTTGCTCTTCATGTAGTTGCATTGAATTACATTAGGGTTAACCAGAAGCAGGCAGCTTATGTTTTTCAGGGTGTAACCCAGGAAACACAATTCAGAAGGCAATTGTAATCTCTGTTAAGGCTGCCCAAATTTAGAGCTCTGAATCAGAACCATCCATGATGCAGACTGGATGCAGGGTTCAAATGTTCAGTTCCAATTTTTTCCTACATGAGAGATTTCAAAAGTTTTTAGATGATGGTAAAGAACAAAGCCACCTATCAATGACATGGGTGGGAAAAAAACTCTCTTTACACCCATAGCACTGCTGAGACCTACACTGGTGCCCAGTATCAGGTGGAAAGCAAAGTTGCAACACCCTTCCTCACCTGGGAGGTTGTGTGTGGGGGTGACACCTGAGCAGGAGGGGCAAAAAGCATATAGGGAGGTGCTGAGGGGGTGGGCAGCCCCTAACTATAGGGACCTTGTGGAAAGGAGCAGGTGTGGTTGACTTCAGGGAGGGAGTGGATGTGGGAGCTCTTCAGTGGGGACTGCCTCCCAGCATTGTTTTTCCTTTCGTGGCAGGTTTCTGGAGGGCTTAAGCATGTGCAGCCATTGGGTTGTGTTAGCCTTTTGCTGCTTGGGACAGCTGCGTGCAGGTAAGAGGCACCTATCTGCAGTCTTTTCTCCTTTTTTGTTGCTCCTCTCTTTGTATCTATTCCCTTTCTGTTTCTCTTATGTTTTTTTTTTTTGTTTTGTCTTGGGTGTCAACTTTCTGCTCTAGGATCTGTGTTGGAGGGGAGTTTAGTGCTTCAAAATATATTCTGCTGGAAGATTGTTAAAGTGTCTCTCCTGCAGCTAGACTGAGAAGGAGGAGGAGCTGCTGCATCTCTCTCTTGGTTCTTAGTTAATCTTCGCCAGGAGACTGGAGATGGCATAGGCTTGAATGGGGAGGAGGGAAGTGTCTGACACAAACTTTATTCTAATATCACTTGCTCTGCTAAATCTCTCATTCTCTATGTTAACAAGCCTGGTCTTAAAAGCTTTATTGAGACTCCTTGCTGCTAAAGGATTGAAGAACTGACTGTACTGCTTTTGGTGCTGCCCCTGGAGGGTGGAGGCTGTATGTGGGACCCTAAAGACAGAGGTTCAAGTCTCTTCTATAATCAAGCTTTGCCTTTGTCCTTCTGAGGTGATGTGACCAGTATGTTCAAGGAGCAACATCTCTTACCTTTCTCCCCAAATCCTTGCATTCCCCATTTTGCATTAAAGCAAAGCCCCTAACTCTCAAGCTTTCACAGGGCAGGTAGGCTGTTTCCTGCTCAGCTGCAGTTTGCATCACCCGTTTATGTTTAATGTTGTTTGTTAGTGCTGCCAGATCCTCCCTTTTGAGTCAGAGCTTGCAGAGGGAGAGGTGAAAGATTTTTCATATGCTTTTCTGGTAACTCTCTTCTAGATCGAAGCCTGAAGCCTCAGATTGCAGCCCCTCACCTTGCTACAAACAATCCCACTCTCACTACAGTTGCCCTAGAAAAACCTTTCTGTATGTTTGACAGCTCACTGTATCCAAATAAATCTTACATCATCTACTTGTATGCTATGAAGGAATCGGGTGAGTATCCAGCATTACGCCTCTCTGGAAGATAACTACATGATGTGGCTGTTGCATACAATTCTTCACAATTTGATGGGAGTGGGTCTGAATAGGGGAAAAGACAAAAATCTGTAGCTGTAAGCTAAGTATAAGCTGAGCCTCTGGTCTCAGTTTTCTCCGGGGTATTATTAAAAAATAGTATATAAATAACTGTAGTATTTCAGTGGGGCTCATTAACGACAGCAAATGTCAGTGCTGTGCTAGCTGACTCCCAGTAGGTGTGGAGCAGCTCTATCAGCTATAACTGTTTGCCCAAATCTTGCTAATGAAACCAAGTGGTCCACAGTCTAAACATGAATGCTTTTATAAAACCTGAATTCCCATAAGTAAATCTGCTGAGAGGAACTGGGTAACTGCTGCTGTGCACTTCATAGTTAGGGTAGGCAGCCCTTGCAAGGACTACTTTTTTTTTTTTTTTTGGACAAAGGCAAGTCAAGCTAGACTGGTGGTCAAAGATGCCTGGCCCATGGGTTCATTCATAAAATTAATTTCATAACTGCTTGGCAATGAAACATTGCTGGCAATGACCAAGAGCTGCTTTCTCTCTTCCCTGCTGTTCTGGCAGGCTGTTTTGAATGCCAGCTAGAGCTACTCCATCAGCTGACAGAAATAAATTACTTCCTTATATGACACCTTCTCTCCTGAAGGCTGTATCCAGCCTCCTTTTCTAAGAGGCACAGAGAAGAGATCTTGAGTGGGGCAGTAGAGAAACTGGCCAACAAAGATAACAGTCTAAAACTTCCACTACTGATTGTTGCCACTTTGAACAAGGTGGAAGGAGAAGGCCTTGGACGGGTAAGAGCCATAACCAGGGACACCACCCCATACAGCTAACATAGACAATTGTGAATGCATGGCCTTCTGAGACACATCCCATGACTGAAGTGCACATCTTTATTTGTCTAAAAGAGACTATAAGTGCATTACAATTATATAAAAGGCTACTGATTTCTGTGTTAGAAATTACATCAACCACCCCATCTTCTGCAGATTCTGTGGCAAAAGCTTCCTGCACAGATGGGTGAATCTCTTCAAAAGGTATTCTATACAGAGAAGTGTCTTCTGCTGCTTTTAAGGCAAGCAGATGTAAACTTGTTACTTGGTAGACTGGGAGAACTTTTGTTTGGATTTGTCTCTGGTCTGCAGAGAAGTGCGTTGGCTCACCCTTGGATGCCTCCTGGAGCAGGGAGAAGGAAAATTTAAGAGAACTTAATTTTCTTAACACCTTACATTCAGCTCTGCTGGTAAGGAAATGTGTCAGCATACTACAAAGCTCAGGGTCTAGCAAATTTCTGAAGTAGTAATGTAACTTTTAGCCCTGTTCTTGTTAATGTCGCTATCAGACTTGGTCTGCCTAGTAAAGTTGTAAAAACCAAACAAAACCCAACAACCCCCCCCACACGCACACCAAACTTGCTTAGGCATCAAATCTTACTTGCTCACCAGAGTCAGGCTAAGACTTACTGAAATGGACACTGGGAGAGCAGGAAGACCTAGCTGTGAGAAGTGTTGTAATTCAGGGAAGCAAGCTCTTGTCTTAACAAGAGCCTGTCTTAGCTTATTTACTTGTTGTAAACAAGCATGTTACTGGCTCCCATTGAAGAGAGGGGTATCAGAGCTCAAGGAACTTGAATGCTGACCCATAAGTTTTATTTCTAACCTGTGCTAGAAACTTTTCCCTTTTAAAACAGGTTTAATTTTGCATTGGATCATAGCTAAAAACTTCTCATGACCAAGCAGTTGCAAGAATTCTGCTCCAGGAGCACAGCAGAACACTTCCAAACTGAAGTAGTTCCCCGTGTACCGCAGCTTTGGATAAACTGGCATTCCTTCAATGCTGACAGCACTGAACAGCTGGAGGGGGCTCCCAAAAAAAGTTTAACCCGCAGTTGCAGAACTTGTGAGCATCTCTTGGGACGTGTACCTTGGCTTTGCAGCAGGAAAGGTTTGAGAACTGCAGCTGAGCTTCCAAACTATGCTGTAGGGCTGGGCACAGATTCACACTTTGCTTGAAGTTGCGAGGACTTTCAGACTGCCTGAGGCATTTTGTCTGGAAGCAGTGACATGTTTGGCTGGCCAGAAATGTAGATACCGCATCTGTTCATGCAGCCCCTATGCAATAGTCTGCATGCTGTGCGGTTCTGGGAGGTCCAGCTGCTCTATGACCAGAGGTCTAAGGGTGTCTGCTCCAGGAGATGGGAGAGTTGTGACTGTATAAGAACTCTACCTTGGCTATAGTATCAAATCTGAAATGGCAGCATTTACTGGATATTTATTGAAGCCATCTGTGGCATGGGGGAAGAGCAGCCTTTGCCACCCTCTTCCCTACTCTATCAGATTATCCTTGGAAAAGAGGAATTTTGGGAGGGTGGCTACTAAAAAGTATTGCTCTGAGATGTGCTGTGGATCTTTCATAGTTTCTGAGGGACAAGTGCAAAGAGCTTCATCAACAAATAAGCAGAAAGGGGTAGGATCACTACACAGCCAAACTGGTAGCAGATTTTTGGTTTCCCCTTCAAGTGTTTTGGGGTAGAAGAGCAAGTTGCCGAGTAAACACAGGGTGAATGGAAAGGGCTGAACGAGTTCTAACAGCCTTGTTAAAAAACATCTCTCCTGCAGCAAGTGCAATAAGTTCCCTGGTGACCGACAACAGCAGCAAACCACTCGACAGCACCTTCCAACAAACAAGCGGGGGGCAGCTTGGACCTTACAAGGCCGCCTTGTTCAAGGTACCCAGTTGTGCATCGCCTCCCAAACTCGCTGATGTAGGAGACGTCAACAAAGTTTCTGCTGTCCTGAAACAATACCTCTTCAGAGTCGGGAATGACGGGACTTGTTTGTACGACCCAAACTTCCTAGCTGTCTGTAACCCACCTCTTGCACCAGACACAACGTACAGGTATAATTCTTATTTCTTACAAGGCGATTGCAGCTCTTAAAACACATTGAGTCTGTAATATTCCTTTGTAATGGTATGATGTGAATTACCAGTCCCTAACTGAAATGCTCTATTGCAGGGGTAGTTATGAAGGTGGCTTGGCTTTGGTCTAGCACCCTGCAGGTGGTACCCTAGCAGTGGTGAGCTCTATCAGGTTAAAATCATGGACCGGTAGAAAAATTCATGCGTGAACTGCTGGATCTATACCTATGTTGGTGTAGATAATCCAGTGACAGCATCTGATTAGAAACTGCTGGTAGAAAAGGATTTTGACTGGAAAATGATGTTGAGATTATTCACCATGTATTTTGTGTTAGATGATTTTGCCAAATTGCAGACACAGATCTGGCTCTGCTTGCTTTGTTTTGATGGGATTCTGAGGAGCCAAAGTTCTCCTTGGTCTCCAGCTCAAGGAAGCCCCTAATGTTACCAGAGGCTTCACAGTGAGGGCCAGGTGGCTTGCAGACTTGTCTGACCCCTGTTGTCTGGGGAAGCTGGCCATCTGAGGAATTCAGGCACCCTGACAGCTGTTACCCGAATCACTTGTTTTGCTGTTGCCAGCTATTTAAAAGCTGTACTAAAAATGGCAGTCACATGGAGCCACTTCTGCTGTGGAGACCTAGTGTGCATCTGAAACAAAACACTATGGACTCTTAGTTTTGCAAAAACTGTCTTGCCTCTTCTGTCTCTTCAGGATATTTCTGAAAACTCAAACTATTGTGGAATGGAAACTTAATTTCTTTGCCAAATCTGATGTTGGCCTGTCTCTCCAGTACTCTCCTCTAGCAGGGAAAGTGCCAAAGCTCTCTATTGTTGGACAAAATCTTCGACTTCCATATGGAAATCAAAACCACTTGCTGTCCTAAATAATGAGGCTCTTCACAACAGGGAATAGCAAGCTGGGAAAAACTGTTGTTGGAAAGCTATCATCTTGCCAAGGCTCACAAGAATGAAGTGCAAACTGTGTATGATATAGGACAGAATGCTTTTCTGTGATTAATTCTATTTATTCTTTATAAGATCTCTGGAAATAGCCAGTTGCCTTTGACTGTCTCCATCAAATGCTTTGACAAAACCTGAAGTCTGACCAGCTAATCCAGTAGCTTAAAAATGCTAGTAAGCAAGCTGAAATTTGAAATACCTAATTTAACACCTTTTTCCCCACAGGTTTAAATATGTGTTGCTAGATAGCACTGAAGGTATCATGAAAGACCAAACTCTCTGGTCTGATCCAATCAAAACCAGAAGAGGTAAGTCTGTGGCTTTCCTCAGGTCTTCTGAGTA
Organism: Egretta garzetta; assembly: GCF_000687185.1. Classification (NCBI taxonomy): domain Eukaryota; kingdom Metazoa; phylum Chordata; class Aves; order Pelecaniformes; family Ardeidae; genus Egretta; species Egretta garzetta. Next base: position 8,442,949 of record NW_009258671.1, read on the forward strand.
GCTGTGCTTGCCTTAGGACACTATCGCTCTATGAGCAACACCTAGTCCTTTCCTACAGTTATAACAATTTTCTCAGTCTTTCAGTATTGGAGTAGCAGACATAAATATGGAATAATTCTCTACCTCTTTTGTGTATTTCAAAATAATTCTTTTAGTAAAGATAAGTTTGTACATTTTGTACATGCGATTTCAGATTTAATGCATGTCATGGTATCTGGTGCTGTTGACATTTCTTGAAATACAGGTACTTGTCATGCTGGCTAACCTGCTGAGGAAAGCTTATAAACTCTAAATGCTGGCACTGAGTCTTAAACCTGTTTCCCATAAATCATCTAAGATTCCAGGTATAGGCATAATCAGTTTGCCTCTCCTAAATCACCAGCTTTCTCCTATTTGGTAGGGGTGTTCATGGTCAAAATGATGGGCACATTTTTTCCATACTTTTCTAGTTAAAATTCCCTTGAAAATTGATACCTGGCCTGGTCGAAGGAGTGGAGACATGATTGTCATTACATCGATCCTAAGTGTTCTTGTGTTCCTTCTGCTCGCTGGCTTTCTTGCTTCTGTGTTCTCTGCTGCCATGTAAGTACAGCTACACCTTGCAACTTCCAGTAAGAGTACTGAAACCCTCAGTCATAAGCCTTCTTCCCTATGGCTCCAAGCCACTGTTGCTGGTCTTGTTTGAGATGAAGGTGTCCTCCAAATTTGAACTTGGTAATGAGAAAAGACTAATTTATCTTAATCTTCCTGAAGATCAGCAGCTCTTGTCATTATTACACAGCATTAGGCTTACTAACAGTCAGACCTTAGTAAGGTCTACTGGAAAAAAAAACAGTAGACTTGCACATACTTAAAGTCTGTATATTCTTTCTTATGTATTACAGCTTTCCATCTAATCAGGAGTTTGGAAACTGTCTTAAGGAGTGCAGGCATTTGTAAAGATCACATAATGTCCTAATTAATTTCTTGATTTTAATTGGTTTCCCTCCTTCCCAGGAGAAATAAGTTACCCCTTCCAATTAATATGTCAGGCTTTGTTGGAGCTGTGTAACTCAGTGTTGTGGTTTAACCCAGCAGGCAGCTAAACACACAGCCATTCACTCACTCCCCGCCCTCTCCCCAGTGGGATAGGGGGAGAATCAGAGAAAAAAAAAATCCCATGTATTGAGATAAAGACAGTTTAATAAAACAGCAGAGGAAAAGAATAACAATAATAATGGTAAAAGAATATGTAAAGCAAGTGATGCACAATTCAGTTGTGGCCAGCCTGTCCCTAAGCAGCAATCGCTGCCCCTCAGCCAACTCTCCCCCCAGTTTATATACTGAGCGTGACATCATATGGTATGGCATAGCCCTTTGGCCAGTTGGGGTCAGCTGTCCTGGCCGTGCCCCCTCCCAGCTTCTTGTGCCCCTGGCAGAGTATGGGAAGCTGAAAAAGTCCCTGACTAGCGTAAGCCCTGCTTAGCAACAACTAAAGCATCAGTGAGTTATCAACATTCTTCTCATCCTAAATCCAAAGCACAGCACTAGGCCAGCTACTAGGAAGGAAATTAACTCTATCCCAGCCAAAACCAGGACACTCAACTAGTTCCCTAGTCTTCTGTGCCCCTTGCTCTGGGAAATCAATCAGGCCTGATTGATTCCTAAAGTGAATTTTTGGAGGGAATGAACTAAATTTTAGAAAGGGTGGGTATCAGTGCTGCTAATCCCTACTTCTTTCATTCACTTGAAAACGAGGCAAGTGCTCTGTATTCAGTCAGCTCTGCCAGGCTCTCCTGGATTAAAGATGTGGAAAGCAAAGACTGCATTGCAAATGATTATTTTTAAAAAATCTATGGGCTTCTCTGGTGCTAATTCAGCCTTTGCAAAATGTTGTGACAGTTGGCTCCACTCAGTCTCTACTGGAACTTAATAAAGCCTTTCACTTGCCCACCAGGGGATCAGAAGATTCTTCTGCAGAGACAAGGTGCGTGTCTCAGACTATTCAACAAAGTGAATCAAGACCACAGTTAAGCTCTGAGTGAAGAACCTGATTCAAGTCAAGGGTGGAAATGCAACTGAATTACTACATGTGCTAGACCTATGGGATTGTCTCTTCTACTCAACACTAGTCCAAAACAAACTATGGAACACAACCAGGCAACTGAAGATGAATAGCATAGCTGAACAACTTTTTTTGAAGTCTTGCAGTATTTTGTCTTGTCCTAATGAGATTTGATTTAGTTAATTGCCTTTTATAGCACATATCAAATGCCTGGACTGAAGAAAGAATCTTCACAAGATCCTTCAACTTCAGTGGTGTGATCAGAGGTTGTCTAGTACACACAATCTCATCTGGAGTAAGCATTACTGTAGGCCTCTCATCTGCTTCTCACAATCAGATGAATATGATGTCTCAAACTTTCTCTGTGGTAACTGATGAGGAATAAAGAAAACCAGGTTGCTTTAGAAAATATGTTCTTTTAGAAAACCAGGGATTAAAAGGTAGACAACAGGGAGCTACTGCTGCTTCCTTAGGATTTTAGTGACTATTTGTGTCATAAGATTTCCCTTTTTTCCTCTCCTTCCCTAAAAGCAAGCAAGCAAGTTCCAGTTGCCCTGTATGTAGCAGAGTAATTCTGATCTCAAATAATTAAATACCCTCAAACAGCTTTGCAGGGATGAAAGCTAACAAAATTGGTTCAAAGAAGGTCTGTTCTTTCAGAGCTCCATATAATTTGTTGGTGGGCTAGTGAAGGGGAGATATTGCTTTAGTGGGACATATGAGTATATTCTCTGTTGTCAGGCTTAGCCTCATTCCTGACCTTTACTTTAGGCAGCTGCAAGCCAGCACTCTTCACACTGTAGTATCTAGACTGGTGGGGTTTTTCGAGCTAGTTCTCTTCCTTCGTTTCTTGATCTCAGTTGGTGACTGGAAATAAGCCTTTGTCCCAGGTTTGAGTTATGTACCCTTTTTTTCCATTGATGCCAACTTCCACATACAGTTTTGTCTCTACAAAAGACTTGAGGAAGATCCAACTTCACAGCCCTACCTTATACCTCTTGAGTATGTAGAAGCAACTGTCCTGTTGTAGCAAGTGCTTGTGATAAGCCCAGAGCTCTTACTGGTTATTATTGATGTTTTCCTAGTTTATCAGTAAATTTGTTAAACTGTCTCAGATTATAAATAAATAAGGATTCTGTTTTGCTGTAGGTAGTTCACTATCACTGTCATGACTGGATGACCTTGCACTGTTACTTAATTCAGGGAATGGGACTTATTCTCTTCAGATTATGAAAATTAAAAAGCTTTGTGTAAAGTCAAACATTGTCAGAATGGAGTGTTGAGATTGTAGCTTGGTGATTGGCATTTTAACCTTCAGGACTTAGGCCCAAGAGACTTATACATGAGCTCCCGGTATTTGGGTATTCTAACTACAGCATGTTAAAGCTTACCTGCTCTGTCTGGGTTTCATCTACACAAGGTCTGGCAGGGAGAATGGAGAAAGCACTTTAAGGGGCCTTCTGACTTGAAATAGATGTTGAAGTACCTGGAATGATATTTTGTTTTTTGGCTAGTGGTGCCTTCCCTGTAATTTTCTGCCATACAGGCTGCTCGAAACATCATTCTGAGGTGCTTTCTCCTTCATGTATTGGGTACTAACTTGGAAGCAATGGATAGTTGAAGAAAAAAGGAGTACAAATTGTAAGTGTGCAATGCTGAACATCAGAGTACATGAGAGATGCTTAGAGTGTTTGCCTCCTTTATAAAGCCAAAGTAGTACTTCATTGCTAAGAGGGCTCTAACTCTTTGCTCTGGACCCAGTGGAAAAATAGGCTCTCTAACAGTAGGATCAGTAAAACTAATAAAGCCAAATAGAATCATAGAATGTTTTGGGTTGGACGGGACCCCTAGAGGTCATCTCGTCCAACCCCCCTGCAGTGAGCAGGGACACTGCTAACTACATCAGGTTGCTCAGAGCCCCATCCAACCTGGTCTTGAATGTTTCCAGGGATGGGGCCTCCACCACCTCTCTGGGCAACCTGTTCCAGGGTTTCACTACCCTCATTGTAAAGAATTTCTTCCTTATATCCAGTCTATGCTCCAGCTCTCGGATCATTTTTGTAGCCCTCCTCTGGACCAGCTCCAACAGTTCTATGCCCTTCTTGTGCTGAGGGCTCCAGAGCTGGACACAGTATTCCAGGTGAGGTCTCAACAGAGCAGAGGGGCAGAATCACCTCCCTTGACCTGCTGGCCATGCTTCTCTTGATGCAGCCCAGGAGACGGTTGGCCTTCTGGGCTACCAGCGCACATTGCTGGCTCATGTCCTGCTTTTCATCCATCAGTACCCCCAAGTCCCTCTCAGCAGTGCTGCTCTCGATCCTTTCTTTCCCCAGCCTGTGTTGATACCGGGGGTGCAGAACCTTGCCTTTGACCTTGTTGAACCTCATGAGGTTCACACAGGTCCACCTCTCTAGCCTGTCCAGGTCTCTTTGGATGACACCCCATCCTTCTGGCATATCAACCACACCACTAAGCTTGGTGTCATCTTCAAACTTGCTGAGGGTGCACTCAGTCTCACTAAGTCATTGATGAATATATTAAACAGCACCGGTCCCAGTACAGACCCCTGAGGGACACCACTCATCACTGGTCTCCATCCGGACATCAAGCCATTGACCACTACCCTCTGGATGCGACTATCCAACTAATTCCTTATCCAATAATGCCCTCTGCATCTTCAAACAAGTCTTTTGTGCTCTGCTTTCACCAGGACAAATGCATAACTAATCAGAATTAATACACAGGCAGGGTGAGAGAAGAGGTAATTTCCTTCAGAACTACTTGTCTTTTATTCAGTAAGTGATTCTGCAAATTATTTAATTGACTGTCCATTAGTAACATTAGAGAATTAAAAAAAAATCCCTTCTTAGATAAAGGAAACTGCAGCTCATTTGATTGTAACAGGTGATATTTTGAGGCAGACTACAGAAAATCAGCATTCTCAGAAGCTCCTGGTAAGAAACTCTGTATTTGTATGAGAACTGGGCTGGGAATCTGGCAGACGCAACATTTAATACTCTTCTTCAGTTAAGTTGTGGCATATAGCATTAGGTTGTTTGGATGCTGGAAGAACCATGGCCAGTTTACTGAATTAGCTTTGCTTTTGTTTAGCTTGGGCATAAATGCAGATCGCTCGCTAGACATATTGGGCACAGGGGAATGAACCTGAGGAAAAGGATGCTAGTGAGAGCCATGCTGTAAAGCAGTCACAGTACTTTTTATCAATATTTGTGATAGATCTGGTCGGCTGTGATCAGGAAACCTACCTCAAGATCAGGACCAAACTGCAAAAGGTGTTTGTCAATGCCTAATAGTACTGACCATCTGTACAGTGCTGGATGCTTTTACTAATGAGCAATGAACCTGACATTTTCTACTAGGAAGACTTTACAGTCTTGTTCAGGAAAGAACAACAATCAGACAACAGAGTACAAATTTGCCTGTGGGGGGAAAACTTGCTCTAGAAATCAGGTATTCAAAAATCAGCAACATGGTTTTTGAAGCAGTCGGAACACTCAGGAGCTCTTATTTCCTTATGGTTTTACCAATGAAATGTAAAAACCTCTCTGAATTTTTTTGTGTGTGTGTGTATGGTATTTCCTCAGAAAAGTACCAACTTCCAAGTGTAGCTCTGCCACTTTGTCACTGTACTAAGCCATCTTCATGGCTCCAACTGCTCTTTGCATATATTTTCCTGCTTCTACGGCTTAGTCCATGCCTTTGTCATTACAGCCAATGTAGTAATGTTAAGGTCCATCGCTCATTGGTGAATTCCCATTTTGACGTGACTTATCCTCTGGTGCTTGGAAACAGGACTAAGATGGAAGACATTGGACTCAACAATACATACAACCTTATTACTAAGTTTCTGTTCTTTGAATTTATTTAAAGTGTTTTTAGGTTTTTTTTTCTTAAATTTTGGAAATTATTTGGGAATTCTGGCTGTAACTGCATATATAGCCTGTTGTTTCAGAGAGACCCTCATGTATTTTTATTCTACTTAGGTGCATGGGCATACCTCTGGGAAAAAAACTGGGTGCTGTTGTGATATAAACTATAAGAGTGTGCTACTGAACTACTGGCACTAGTTTTTCTGTTTGGTTACAGTTTAGTTCTGTCTTTGTGAGGTCACAGTCTGACGAGAGATCAAGACATCTAGGAACTGCGGTGAACATGTAAAAATATGGCCCCAACACCCCCCAAAATCTAAATCCTAATCAACTATAGAAATGAGGTCTTGGCCCTAAGTAATCAGTTGTCTTCTCCCTCCCCTCCCTTCCTGCACCTTGTCCTTTCTCACATCATCTGCCTGGGTAAGCTTGAAGTTTAGCTGTCCTGAAGAGAAAAGCATGCTGGATATTATCTGACTGTGAAAAATTGTAACAGGCTGGCGATTCTTTCAGGTACAGCTCACATATAGCTGAAGCTGATTGTGACTTATTATAGTCACCCGGCTGCTTTTCTGGGAGACGAGTTTGAGTTTCAAGCCATTCCCATTTGAACAAGTGTGCATATACTACACATCCTCTCCTGTAATTAGTACTGTCTTTCACTTTCACTGGCAAAAGTCTCAGCAGAATGACCAACTTTCAAATGTTTTTTAAATAGCATTCAAACCTTCTTTGGCTATGCTTGGTAAAATGCACTGGCCTCCATATATGATTTATTGCCGGTTCTGACCCTGATAAAGTCAAGTATGATAACTTTCAGTCCTAATGCTGAGAGTGCTCCCTGAAGAAATGCTCTGACCTTTTAGGCATTTGCCTGCAGGGAGGGGCTACATACCTATCCAAGCAAAATAACCGAACTGAAGAGTGATCAAGTCTCATGCATATGGCTGGCTGTCTCAGAGTGAGTCAGCTTTCACAGTAGGTGTGTCAATGTACAAAGAGCTTTTGAATTTGTTTGCATTAAAAAATAATAGTTGAGTGTATGATGCATGCTAGGTAGGGTTTCCCCCCCTTCATGTATTATATAAATTAATGGATAGGCCTCTGAATTGTTAAATTGAACCTCTTCCAATTCCTTGTTCTAAAGACAAGTTTGCAGCAAGAACCTCTATACTAAGCCAGTTAAGATTTAATGACAGAAAAAGGATGGTATTATCAATACACTGAGATTGAGATCACAGTTACTTTAAATGTCCTTTGGTCTGACATCATAAGGGCAATTTCAAGCCATGGGCTCATGTCTTGAAGTTAAAATGTATGAATAAACTTTGCCAATAGTATTCCAGATGTCTACACAAATGTTTTTGCTTTCCTGAGAGACATGACATGAACCATGCAATTAAAAGCTGTTCTGAATCTGGGAGGATGAGAGTCTACCTGGAAAAGGGGAAAAATCAGAATAAACTGTGGCCATCTGGATCTGTCAAACAGACTAGCTGCTGGCTCGCTGAGTTTTTCCACTCACGGATACTGAGTAGAAGGCTTTGCATTAGAAAACAGTACTAAAAAAACCAACTTTTCTTCCAGAGGCACTTCAAAGGGTATCGTAGATTGGAGTGCAGACAGGACTGGGGTGTAATGTGGTAGACGTTCCTTGCTGGCACCATTATAATGCATTGGACAGCAGCTTCCCCATTGTGAAAGACCTATAGAGTGAAACTACAAAACACTTTGCAAAGAAAGATCATCAAGCTTAAATTCTGGTGTGATGTTTATCAAATATCAAAATTATCCAAGCGTTATAGTCCTCTGTGAGTTTGTTGTCTCATCTTGTACCAGGTTGCAAATTCCTCAGGATAAAGACTTCTGGTAACATACTAACACAATATATTGCCATTTCCCAACTGGGCATACTGTTACGTATAACTGTGACGGTTGTTAATACTGTCAACAAGTGTTAATGCTCCCAGATGAACTTGCCTTAGCAGAACGTAAGTATCTAGGAGTTACTTGGTGAGGGCACTAGTTCTGTGATGTTATCAAACAATTTGACTGCAAACAATAGCATGTCATTTACCATCATTCACTTCCTCAACCTCCAGCACCAACATTTTCATCTAATGCTCTGTCTGCACAGCTCTAGACCTAGCCAAGTTTTAGTAGCATTGCTAAATAAGTCTGGAATGTCTGATCTTTAATTTCTGTTTTCCCTCCATATAGCTCTACTGTAGAAACCTATACTATTGCATTCCCATGCCTCAGTCAGTATTTGAAGGCTGAAGTTATTTACTATCTCTTCTTCCTCAAAATATGACTTATTTGCTTTAACAAAGTTGACTACATTATCTGCATTACTACTATAAGCTGGATGTAAAGAAGAATGTAGAAAGTCTCCCTGGAAACTTTAATGTATCACAGTTAGGTAAAACTTCCTGAATATCAGATGGATCTTGCCAGGGCTTTGGCTGATCCACTGATTGCTAACCATCTTCCACATGTGGTAAAGAAAACAGAAAGAATACAACTCTGATCAGAGGGTGATGTGGTGTTTTCTCATATCTAATTGATAAGGACCTCATTATATTCATCATCTTGCAATAACCAATTCTTTCCAGGATAAGAGTCCCAATCCCTTCTTTATAAATAGTGCATAATATTTGGAAAGAGAAAATGGATGTCACACTTCCAGCAGAATATTATAGTTCTTCCCTACAAACTCAGCTCAAGTTTCCTCCAGTCAAAAAGTAGAAACCAGGGAACTGCAGAATCTTTTACCTGTATTTGTCTTGTCTTTTCTTTTCCATGAATGCATTTAATATCAAAACTAAGTTTTTTGTTAAAGGCCTACATGTGATAAAAAAATACTGTCTTAAAGAGTACGTGCATCAGCATTTTCTCTTTCTCCTTTTTGTAAATACCTTCTTTGCTTCTATTTAATGAATGCAAATCTGTCCCTTTCCTGTGATGCCAACTCAACAGCCCCAGAACTATCTCTCAACTGATGGACAAGCTGGACTACTTCCCCCACTGTGCCTTGGAATAGGAAGGGCTGTTCAGTTTAGGCAGTGTCTGCAGGTGTCTGTCCTGGTTTCAGCTGGGATGGAGTTAATTTTCTTCCTAGTAGCTGGCATAGTGCTGTGGTTTGGATTTAGTATGAAAGAATGTTGATAACACCTTTATGCTTTAGTTGTTGCTGAGGACTTTTCAGCTTCCCATGCTCTGCCAGGGGCACAAGAAGCTGGGAGGGGGCACGGCCAGGCCACCTGACCCAAACTGACCAAAGGGGTATTCCAGACCATATGACGTCATGCTCAGTATATAAGCTGGAGGAAGAAGAAGGAAGGGGGGATGTTCAGAGTGATGGTGTTTGTCTTCCCAAGTAACCGTTACGCATGATGGAGCCTTGCTTTCCTGGAGATGGCTGTACACCTGCCTGCCAATGGGAAATAGGAAATGAATTCCTTGGTTTGCTTTGCTTGTACAGTCATTTTCAGGGTTGCTTCTGATGATATTAAAAATATTAATAATATTCAGTTAATTGAATTATTCTGGTTACATCCAGCTATAAAGCATATTGATCTTTCAAACTGCATAATAACAGCATACACTGAAGAACACAAAAGGACTGAGATGATGTTATATGTGCCTAAAAAGAAATCATAAAAAACCGTTGCACTTTCCTAATCACTATGTTAATGTGGCCTGAATGCAGGAACTTCTTTCTTCTAAGGCAGCTTGCAAGGGTAATCTTAGAAAAAGCATGTGCTGCCATATTACCATTTTCCCCAGCCCAAGCAGAAGTCAGCAGTAGAGATCCAAAGGTTTAAAAGCACTAGGATTAGTTTTCCCATGATGAAAGAAGGCAAAACGGAAAGTTGTTTACAATCCCTGGTTCTACATCAACAGGTTCAAGACTAAAAGTGAGTACAGAGGTATATGGGTGTAGCAGGTAGGCTTGCTATTTCTATTCACATGAATTAATTCACCTGAATAGTTTTGTCTGTGATTTTAATATGAGAGAGACAGAGATGGTTTTATATTCTAGAAGTGTGGTATTTTTGAAGGCAATGCTTTGTTTCCTCATCTATGCACAAGCTAGTATTCATAAGCAGGATCTGTGACATTTCATTATTGCACTTAGTCATATGGTGCTTTATGGCTAAACCAAAGCACCAGCTGAATTCAGTTAGTCTTTCCATTGATTTTTTTTATTTTTTTTTTTAATAGCTCTTGTATCATGACTTTGGAGAATGATCTATATTTTCTTCAAGACATTGTAAATTCTTTCTGGATGAAAGGAGTTGTTTAAATACAATGGATTGTTATTATTTCCTTAATGGCATGAGTAACTTTGGGATAGATTCTGTTCCACGTTTGCCAGTATAATCCATGCCAAATCCATTGAAGCCTGTCCATTTTCTTTGCATTTACACAAGCATAGCTTAGCAGCAGAATGCATTCCAGGACTGCAGCCCTTTTCAGGAAACATCCCCACTGAGATTTGCCTAAGGTTTGGAAGATTATGCACAGTTGGAATCACTTTATCAATATACGATTCCTCCCACGTGTCCTCCCACCCCCTGGCATCAGCACAACTGGCCAGAGGCCAGCTAGAGCACACAAGGACTAGTCCCATAGAAGAACATCACTCTGCAGTCTTGCTGAAATGGTGGATCTGCTCTTGGCAGCCATAGGAGAACCCTAGGGTTTATCTCAAATTTGGCTCAGGGGGAGGAATTCTCAGCTTAAATGTCAGTAAAGATTCATGCATTACTCATTGCATGTGAGACAATTACAAGAGCATATGATGGGACTAATTCTACATGTTCTTGTTATCCCTTTTAAACTCCAGTTTAATGAAGAGTTTGAGCCTGAACCTAGTTTTAAATATGTGAGTATTGGAAAAAGATTTTCAATTTACAGAATTCTAGCAAAAGATACCATTTTAATCACAAATGTGTTTTCACAAGGGAAAAAAAGAACCTGAAAAGTGTCAATGAACATCAAAACACTTTGACTATGTTGTTTCGGTGGTTTTTCTGTTGGTTTTCATGTTTTTTGGAGGGGAGGCAGAACTAATTTCCTAACCAGCTGAAGTAGAGATGTTATACCCACCTTTTATTAGTTTTCCTGTTCATCACACATTTGTGTGGAAAAGAATTTGCTCTAATGTTTTCTCTTATTTTCAACATTGCGTTTCTGTCTGCTAATGAACAAAATTATAGCACCAAGAATGGTTATTTCTTATTCGCAGAAGTATTCCCCACCCCCCCTTTTCAGTTCATACCCAACACCAGTAGCTATTCTTGGAGATTCAATTACTGCACCAAGTACCTCATGTTTGCTCTGTTTATTTTTGGATTTGCAGTTGGGTTTGAACTTATTGGAGTGTTACTGATCAGAAACATGGGCAAGTATTGCCATCCTCATAAACACATTTCTGATTGTCCTGGTTTTGGCTGGGATAGAGTTAATTTCCTTCCTAGTAGCTGGCCTAGTGCTGTGCTTTGGATTTAGGATGAGAAGAATGTTGATAACTCACTGATGCTTTAGTTGTTGCTAAGCAGGGCTTACGCTAGTCAGGGACTTTTTCAGCTTCCCATACTCTGCCAGGGGCACAAGAAGCTGGGAGGGGGCACGGCCAGGACAGCTGACCCCAACTTGGCCGAAGGGCTGTTCCAGACCATGTGACGTCACGCTCAGTATATAAACTGGGGGGCAGCGATTGCTGCTCAAGGACAGGCTGGGCATCGGTCAGCACGTGGTGAGCAATTGCATTGAGCATCACTTGTTTTGTATATTCTGTATATTCTCTTTCTGTTATTATTGTTATTCTTTTCCTCTGCTGTTTTATTAAACTGTCTTTATCTCAACCCACGGCTTTTACTTTTTATCCGACTCTCTCCCAAGGGATAGGGGAGAGAGGGAAGGAGTGAACAAGTGGCTGTGTGGTGTTCAGCTGCCTGCTGGGTTAAACCACAACACTGATCTTCACTGAAAGTCAAGTCAATGAAAGTGTCTGCCTCATCTATGACTTCTAGTAGATCGCCTCTATATGAAAAATGTTAGCTCAGTGTCTGTGTCCATCACACCTCGCTGCTTCAAAGGATTTAAGAGCCAGTTATAATTTGACAGCTTTCTTGGGTGCAGCTTGCAGTCTACTAGGAACTGAATGAAAACTGTTCACATAATTTCAGAGGTTAATGTCTTCCCCTTGTTCCCAGTAGTATTCCCAGGAAAGCTTTAACTAAGAACATGCCCATAAGACTCTATAGTCACCTTCAGTGTACTGTTCTGAGGTATCTACTGCTAAAACCGTCATTCTCTGTAGGAAGACTGTGGGATCATGCCAAAGGCAATGCTTAATCGTTTACTGGTGCAACACCAGTTGTGCTCGTTTAACCCAGACTTTTTTAATGCATTGGTCACCAGTCACCTCACCCTGCATCCTGAAATCAGAATAGTTCTATGTACGTCTGTTCCTTATTTTTATCATTAAAATGCACAGTTAAACTAAGTTAACACCCTTCAATCTTTCAAAAGAAAAAAGCAACAGATGGATGCTATCAGAGGAACAGTGACTGTATGTCTTAGCCTGTCGGAACTGCAAGCAGATGACTAAATCACTCATTAGGCCCTGGCCTGAGGTTAAGCTCACCTAAGAGGATGTGAGAAACTACTGAACATGACATGAGAAATTGCTGGACGTGACAGATAATGACGTGAGAAGCTGACGAAAGTTACAGATAGTGCTGTGAGGAGCGGCTGGACTTCACATGTGGTTAAAGGGGGAGTTACATGAGAAATGGACAGGCTCCATGGGTGATTGGAGAGCTGTGCTGGGGACCTTTAGGGGATCAGAACCTTGCAAGGTCATCTCAGTAACATCATAAGGCCAAGTTAGCCTAGAAAATCATATCAGAAATTACACATTTGGGACCAGTAGGGAAAAGTGAGACTGCTTATTTAGGAGGGAGCTGAGCTGGAGAAAGAGATGAAAGAAACAAAAAAAACCACTAAGGCACGTAGGTACTGTAAATGGGGCTGTCCCTAGCTCACTGGCAGCTCTGTGTTTGATGATTGCAGCTTGGAGTGGGACAATAAACCAAACCTGTCCTGATGTTGCCATACATGCCAAGCCTGCTTCCACAGTTAGGAGAGCTGCAGTGCCTACCCTTGCTAGCAAGAGAACATGCAGGACAGACAGATGCCAGCTGTCACTGTGTAGGAGCCTTTCCCAGCCCTGACAGCACCATCCTGATAGAGTCACTGTTTGGATTATGCTTTTTCCTATGTCGGGAGGGATATAACACGTGACAGCTATCTTCAGCTGGCTTCCCTCCTTGTGCCAATGCTTACTCAGCCTCTGTTTGTGTCTTGGAGGAGAAAACGTATCCCAAGGGGTGCTGCTCCCCCCACCCCTGTGCTTTGACACCCTCAATGTCTATACAAAAGATCTCTTCCTTCAGCCACCTTTTCCTGCCACACTTCACTACAATTTATGTTACGTCCTGAGCTAGCACTTTCATAGAATAGCATAAATATTTTGTTGTGCTCCTCCAATTACACATTTAACAGTTTTGCTTCCTGCTATTCTTTGCAAGCTGTGATAAGACATGAATCAGATCACATCATATGTGTATAATTTCTCTACTATACAAATATACTTTTGGGGAGAATCCCAGTGTCTTGTGTTATAGCAGCTAGGGATCTTTTTTTCTTAAATGGATATTGATGGGAACTATAAAGTGATGACTTTACAAGCTGTTAGGTGGGGTTCTTCCACAATCACATCCTTAAGTCGTCATAATTTTAAACGTATTGCATCAGTCAAATGAAATAATAATATTGCTGCTGCATTTAATTTGTTTAGAAGCTTTTACCTCTTAAAAAATGATTTTCACTAATACAGATGATAGGAAGGTACAAGGTTTTGTGGTAGACGGGTGTTATCAATTTGCCTAAAACTCAAACATATTTTCCTGATTGCATTCAATCCTTACGTAGAACTAGGAGATGTACTAGAGAATTATAGGAACAACTACTCCACAGGCAGTAATATTAAAAAAATTACAGCAGAACCGATAGTAACAAAGCCAGTTCATTCTTAAAATCAGAGATGTTTTCTTGCTCTACAGTCACAAACTGATAGCTGAACACTCAATGCTCACGTATTACTATGTGAATAGAACATGCACTGGTTTTTCTGTTGCGCCGTTTCAAGCAAGTCTAAATTCTATCTAGAATGTAACACATCAGCTTTGCAAACCTCTCACTTTTGCCAAATATCATGAATAACCATTTCCAACTTAAAGCATGTGAGACTTACAGACTAATTCCAAACGCACTAGAGCCTATAGGAATCTTCCGTATGATGGATGGCTTTAGACCAGAATCTTAAAGTGTCTTGCTGGTAGAGTGATGAAAGGGCTCCATTCTCCAGAATAAGAAGTAGTGACAAACCTAACCCAAATTCCATTTCCAAAACTCCTTCCTCTGAACAACTGTAAATTGAATCCTGTGGAGGGCTTTGATCTAGATTTTTGAAATGACTACTATCACATGGTCCTGCCCTTTTCAGTCTTCCTCTATTAAAGCAATATTTAGTACTGTTTGGACTGGACTCACATAATATATAGAAAAAAACATAATGCAGAGCTAATGAATAAAACAAACACAGTATGCTAATTTCATAGGACTCTTACTTAAGTGCACTCTCTTTGGCCTTTCCCAGGGTTAAGCTCTTTATTTTGGATGAAGGAACTCACACAGATTGGCCAGTCTTTAAGACGATAATGTAATCTTTCAGCTGTGCTCATCAATTCTCTTCATTTGCTCTCACCTTGCACTCAACCTTTCATTCTAAACAATAACCTTGCAAATTTTTTACTGTTCTATCACACATCACATAACTGTTTGCATGTGTACTGTACCCATACGGCAACATTTATTTTACAAGCAGAGTCAGATCCCTGGCTACCTCCATACTAGTAAAATAAAACAGATCACAACATTTTCTCTGGTCTTGAGGGCAAGTGACGCAGCATGGCTGACTTCCACATGGCTAAATGCTTTCCTCTTGAAACAGAGGGGCCTTGTCCATACTGCTGTTGGGAATGACACCTGGCTAGTGCTGTCCCCCACATTCTGTCTGGACATTATTTTTTCTGAGAGTGCTATTTGTCATAAGCCAAAACTCTGCTGGGAACTAGCTCAGCAGTAGAACAGTATGGACAACCACAGGGAAGAGGTCAGATCCATAACTTGATCCTGCTTATTAGTAAGGCTGTAGCTGGTGGCTATGGCTGCATTGATAATCCAGCATTGATTCCTGCCCACCCAAGCTGGTATGAGCTAAATCAACATTTTACAGCCTGCACCACAGCTCCTACTGCAGCTTAGATAAAATGCAGAGGCCTTTTAGGAGTCACTTCCTCTTTTCTGGCTGCCTTTGTTCACAGGCAATAGCCTCTATAGCCAAATTGTAAGGCCCAGCTACATCCTGCTCTATGTTGAGGTGAGACTAATACCCATCCACTCTTCCCATCTTTCATTTCTACGTGAAAAAAAAAAAAATTATCAAAGGGCTGCAGTGTGCCTTGCCAGTTCCCATCCAGTGGGATGAGAAACCATGAGTATGTCCTGGAAAACATGTGCTTCCATGGCATAAATGTAGCCAGAGAGAGAAAAGCTGTGGAACAACATAGCAGGAAGGCAAGAGCTGGAGGACTTCACAGGCTCAAGAGGTGTCTCATGCCCAGGAAAGCTGTTGACACAAGACAAGGAAGAGCAGGACTGGAGGGTGAGCACTGACAAAAATATATAGGAATTCTGAACAGCTTCTGCATCTGGGAAAAATTGCTCCAGGGGTTGATATGAAGAGACTGAACGTGCAAGACATACACACAACACACACATATATGTAAATATATATGTGGCAAACTTTTCTATCACAGTAGACTTCCCTTAGAGGTCCGTACTGTAATTGTTTTAGAGATAATATAACTCTGTTTTGGTTCAACACTTTATTGATCTAACATTTTCCCCCAGACATCTAAAAGCTTACCTGCAGGCAATACATGACATTAGCTTAATTATACAGACTTTAAAACTGACTTAGTCAATCCACTGCAATGTCTTAATGAAACCAGTCTTAGATCAATTTACATCTAATTTTACTAAAATAACTCTGAGTCCCTGCTGCATCGACTGAGTCCAATCTTACTAAACTTAATTTCTGTAGCTGACATAGCTCATCTAAAGGCATACCTTCAGCTAAGCTGTAATGAGTCTGAATGCAGGAGTATTTAAATGCATATAAAATCTTATATTTAGATTTTTAAATACTGTTTATATGCTTACACTGAGGTATAAACCAAAAAAAGGCAGCTTTGAACATCTGCTGCACCTTCTTTAATGTCTTGTATAGGGTTTGGAGGTTTTTTTGCTTTTTAGTGGCAAGTTTTACATAGGATAGGTCATTTGAAGGGCAAGTGGCAAGAACATCAGTAAGTGTTGTTCTGCTTTTTGTTGTTAGATGCTTCCTGTCATTTGGCTTAATCTCATGAAAGTAAAAAAACATAAGCATAAAGCAGTCAAATTATTATTTCCTTCCAGATAGTAGGAACTGCAAATATAAAAAGAAATGGTTTTGAAAATAATATGATGTGAAGAGTAGTGTATCATGGAGGTAGCATAAGGATTTAGAAACAATGCAAACTGGGTAGTGAAGATATACAGTTTATGAAATGTGCACAGTGACAGTGCTCACCTCAGTTCCTCATGGAAGAGGTGAGCCAAATCAAATCTCTAGGCCCAAGATGAACAGTGATGATTTCTTTGAACCTTTAGTTAACATCCTCTGGAGCATAATATAAAACTCACTGTTAATTGAGATAATGATATAGGAGAAGGCACAACTAATTTTTTGAGAAGTATTTCTGGCGGAGACAGACTGTACTTTGCATCTCAACAAATATATGTATGATGTGTAGTAGCCAACTATGAGCTACGGGTGTGTATCCTTTGACATTCTATTTAAAGCCTTGAATCAGAGGTCATCTGCTTCATAAATTCAAGTCTGATACTTCATATCATGTAGGACAATTTACGATACACTTGCAAGTGGTGTGTGATCTTTGGAGTAGCTGAACATCAGTTATTCTGCTGACTCAGCTCTGCAGGCTCCTACTAATACTTGAGAGCTGCAGGCCTCAGCCCATCTTCAAGTCCAGACTTATAGCCATGCTGTAAATGACCCGGGGAGTTGCCTGCTTCTTGTGCCAAATTACAGTATCTCCTAAATGTTCTGTGACCATTGCTACTTGAAATATTTTGGCTGAGGCTACTTAGACTTCTCACGTAACTGATTAGTTTTCACCTGGAATACTTTTTATTGCTTGTAGATCTGATCTCAGTGATTAGAATTTATTTTGATCTTGTAACAGTTGCACTTGCATCTAAAAGTCTTCTGCTGTGATCTCAGGAGGAAAGATGCTAAATTCTTTTTGCAAAACAGAGCAATGCTGAAAAATGTTATGGTGATGCCTGAGTGAATAAAATAGCAATATAGTAAGCCTCTGCAAATTCTGTAATAACTCATATAATGTATTGTCTATAATTAAGTAGAAAGTTACAGTAATCACCCTCAACTTCAGTTGACCATTCCCAATTGAATTCTGTTCCCAATCCAACCCATGAAAGGCCCCATTGAGTTCAATGGGACCTCACATGTTTAAGCACAATTACTTCAGAGTTGATCCAAAGCCTATTGAATTAATACAGAAAAAATTCTGTACACATGCAGCAGACTTAAAATTAATCTCTTTCCAGTTTTTATCTTTCAGGAAATGAACTTTTCCAATACCTAAGAACCAGCTAAAGACAGTGACTGGTGATTACTTTCATAAAATGACAAAGTGCACAACAACCCACAATAAGAAACAAAAAATAATTATGAGAATAGAAATGTAGCTGTAGTTCTCAGATAACTCATAGTGAGGAAAAGGATGCTCTTCTAGACTATGCCAGGGGAAAAAGAGCTCTGCAGCACTCCGTGGAATGTGCTGACTGATTTAAAAGCAATAAATACAACACAAATTTAGCTTACACCTGAAATATATTAACAATGATCTATTGGCAACATTGTCTTGTAGCTACTGGTACCATTATTTACAATTTACTATTTCATTACTTTTAGATTCTCACTAGGCATTCACATTTCTAGCTGAAAAATGCACAATAATCTACTTTTTATGGTCTTGATAAATTATGGTGTTTAGGCTTTCTACAAACATGAATTCTTTTCCTACCTCTCTCACTCCAGTTTTCTTTCTTTTCCCCCCTATTTTGAGTGTCACACAAAAATGAATGATGTTCATAAGGTGACAATAACCACTAATACATGCTGATTGAAATCGCAATAACACTGAATCTTGGTTGAAAGGAAGACTATTCTTTAATTAAAAAAAAAAAAAAAAGATTCACATTATTTTCTTATAAAGGTGAATTATTAAGAAGAAAAACTACATCATAAAACATTTAGTAAGAAATTTTTTGTATTTTCTACATGCTTTCCAAATTCAGCTAGATCTGCTCAATACTTGAGAGTTATACCTACATTGAAGTGGGCTATGATTTTTTTTTTTTAAATCCTATGAAAGTATATTCACAAGCAAAAGCCCTTGTGTGGACACAACTGCATATTCACTGTGAGTGACCACAGTCAGTACCCTAGGAAGCATAATTGTTATGTCTGAGAGAGTCTAAGAATATTTAGGAAAACACTGATTGAAAGGCAGATTTGACAAGCACCGTATCCTGGCTGGTAGCATCTACTGTAGCAAAAAGCTTGGCAAAGGCATGGATGAAGCAGAAGTTGGTTGTTTATTACAAATCTTAGCTATAGATACATTTTTAAAACACAGTATAGAGATCACCTGAACTCTCCTACAGTGCAGTCAAACCACAGGTGATGGGTCAGCTTTAGCGACCTATGACAGGTCTTGATACTGCCTTCTGTTTGATAAAGAAAACCTGAACATTAGCCCTGGAGTACCCAGATAATATATTTCCTTGGTGGTGAGGGCAGGGGGGCCCATCCAAAGCCAGAAGTACAACTGGCACTCATAGCACTGATCTGGAATCAGAGGAGTGGTGCTACCTACAGATGGCAAAGATTTACTCGCACATCACATGAAAAATATGGTCCACTCAGGTGCGTAAGTATGCATTTTAGAGCTGCAGGGAGGAAGGTGCATTCTCTGTTTCTTAGACTACCCAATACAAGTTTAGATGGGATATTAGGAAAAAAACTTTCACTGAAAGGTTTGCCAAGCACTAGAATGGGCTGCCCAGGGAAGTGGTTGAGTCCCCATCCCTGGAGGTATTTAAAAGATGTGTAGACGTGGTGCTTCAGGACATGGTTTAGTGGTGGACTTGGCAGTGCTAGGTTAATGGTTGGACTCGATGATCGCAAAGGTCTTTTCCAACCTAATTGATTCTGTGATTGAGGTGTGGGAGAGCCAGCACAGTGATTTGGACAAGTCAGACCCACGCAGGGCCGTGGTGTCTGTGCCAACAGATGGAGCCAGCGTGTTGCCTGCTGGGGCCCTACTTTGTGCCCTGAGAGCCCAGGACGGTGTGACTGCTGGCGCTAAGCAGAGATTTTGCAAAGCTGGTGCTGAATGTAGCAGGGCAGGAGCATCTTGGTTGTTCTCACTCTGCTTAAAACCTAGGCCTGAGCTCTGCTGATGGCAGAGCTGGCTCTTAGTTACTTAAAAACTGTGACAGTTAGAATATGTGACTTAGCTAAGAAAACTGCAAAGGTGATTGATTGATGAAAAGAGAAGGCTTTTTCCCACAGAAGGCAAAGATAAATAGGGCACCGCAAAAGAAAAATAATGTAAGGTAGGACAACAAGATTATTATAGATAAGGAATGTATATGCAACATTACTGAGTTGTAGAAGCAAGCTCTTACCAAGCCAATGGATAAGAGGGACTGAACTGGTGAAGGTGTGTTTGATGTGGGGGGCAAGTGAGGGGTACTCGAGCCCCTTCTTTTAGTACTGAGGTGCCACTGCAGTTCCCAAGAACAGAGACTTTTTGAACAGTACAGAGATCTAAAGTGTGACTCTGAAAAGGATCATCACCTGAAGGAAACTCTATTTTATTGATACAGCATAACTTTTCCCTTGCACATAGTTAACTACAGGCAACTTTAAAAGTTTTTTGAGGCCTAATGTGAGGCAAGTTTTATGCTGTAACTTTCTAGAAGGATTAAAACAGTCTAAGTTGTACTCTGTGACTTTATAGGAAGGTTAAAGCAATTTAACTTTCTGTTGTAGTTGAGGCTTTATTCTTTGTCACGTCCCCCTGGTCTGATAGTCGACACGTATTCAAAGTGAACGTGAAGTGTTAACCTGACCATGGTGCGTGGAAGATACCGCCACATGCACATGTACAGACATTTGCTTCTGCACTCCTGTGCAGCACATGAACTTTGGTCCTTTGGAAGACAGGTAGCCACGCTAGCATAGCTCTGAACTTGTAATGGTATGTCCTATCTCCCAGCTAATTCACAGTCCCGGAACCAGATACAGCTGGTGGCAGGCCAGCTCAGAGTACGTCTTCAAGCAAAAATCTTGACTGCACTTGTTCTTGTAGATACACCCGAATACCATGCTAGTCTAAGTTTCTATACTACCTACAGGATAACAAAGGCCAATATATTTTATTTCAAGCAGAAGAACTGGTTTTAGACCCAGGGAAGATGAGTGAAAGAAGGCACTGCAGCATTTCTTAGGATTCGGGAAACTCTGATAGTTCCAAATATTGCCTTGAAAGTTTATACCTGCAGTCTTGTTAGCTTGTTTCTCTAGTGCTTTTAGATGCTCATAACTACTTAGGCTGTTTTGAAATAAAGCATACACAAAGTCTACCTGTGTATTGTTAATTAATACCTGATCCTGGATGGTAAAGAATTTCTCCAGAGAAGTCTAAAAGATTCTCAATTAATAAGGAAATCTGCAGATATATGGGTATATGTACTCAAGGTTAAGTTAAACAGGACTAAGCTGTGTAGAAGAATCTGTGCAGTGCATAAAAAACACACACTAGAAGACAGTTAATTATCTGAATTTCATACAGGTGTCTAATAAGAGCTAGCTGGGATTATTAAAGGTATAAAATACTATAACTAGTGGCAAAATGTCCATTAGCTTCCATTAATTGAAGATTTCACTCTTTTTCTACCGCCAGATTTTCTTTCCTGTTTCTGAAAGTTCATGGTGAATTCTATCTTTGTTGATGATTGGAAGGTTTCTCTATTATACAAGGTGAGAGAAGAGCACCTATCCTTCTTTTCACTGAGAATCTCAATACATATTTCATAATAGCTTTAGCAGAGTAAGCTGCCAATAAATTACATGAGAGCATCAAACCCTAAATATTTATTAATAACCTAGATGATAGGATGCAGTATGCTCTCAGCAAGTTTACGGGCAACACCAAATTAATGTGAGCAATCAATATACCAAGGGGCAGGGCTACTATTCAGAGGGGCCTCGACAGGCTGGAAAAAGTGGCTGACAGGAACCTCATGAAGTTCAGCACAGGCAAATGCCAGGTTTTGTGCTTGAGATGGAATAACCCCATGTAACAGTCCAGCCTAGATGATATCTCCAGATGTCCCTTCCAACCTAAATTTTATGATACTGTACTGTTTACAGGCTCATATATATACACCAGGAACCAAGTGTGTATTGGGTTTGTAATACAGAAATAAACTACCCACAAATGCACAGTTATACGGTTAAAAATAAATATGGTATGAACAAAGTACAGGAGCTATAAAGTCGAGTTGCCACACACATAAACTATAATACACAGTGCATCCTCCACAATTATTATCACAACACATGATAGATTTTACTTTTCTCTGAAGACCATCCGACAGATGCCTCAGCTGCAAGGCACTATGCCAAGCAATGCTTAAAATGTCCTAGAAGTCATAAGGCACTTTGCACAGAGTTCATCTCTAAAAAGAGTTATTTCTGCTTGAGTACACAGTTATGGTTCCTTGGAACTAATAAGATACACAAAGCATCAAGAGTTGAACTACTTGAGTATATACTGTTGCCCTTATTTGCCTTGTGCAACATTTAAGAGATCCTCTCTTGTAAAAACAAGAGCTCATTGTGCTATCTGTTCTGCAAACAGAGAGCAAACCTGACTCAGACCAGTCATGGCCCAGTGCTGCTTTGTCTGATACCACAGAGTCTGTTCCACACAACAGAGAAAAGCTCCAGATCCCATACCTGAAAAAAGACTGATTTTTGCAAACTGCTGTACTTTTATACACCAGGTTATTAGTATGGAATTAAATAACATAAACAGAATGCAGGATTCCCCTCATATTATTCCAGATACTTCACCCCATGATGAAAAATATAACTGCTTGAAGGCAAACATTTATATCATACATTTTATTACTTGAAGCCCATATGTTCCTTTTTTTTATTCCTCCACTGTGTTTGAAACCTGGGGTATTGCATATGCCTGGCATGTTCCCAATTTTACGCACCATTTTCTAAGAAATGGAATATTTACATCATTATTTCCAAAGACTTACCTACACTCAGAACTGAATCATCTGTAGCTGAACCAGTGTATATTGTTTCAGTTACAATGCCCCCTAGGCACGCACCCTGTAAGTCCTGGATTTCCACCTAAAGAAGCAGTGGGTTCTGGGAGAATTTTAAAACCTCTTTTTAGCTGTTGGACAACAGACAGCCAAGTAAAATTTTAAAATGCATTTAGTTAACATGATAAAACTCCAGGAGACATTTAATTTTTTTTTACTGGTAGTGTTCTAGTTCGATTTGGTAAGTTATATCCTGCATCAGCTTCATGCATTACCTGTACCAAGCTTGCTCATGTGCAGCAGAAGCACACGTATTTTCAGCGCACACAGTGTATTATTACTGATCATCTGAAAATAGGTGCCAGGTAAAATATCTCACTGTTTCTTTCTGGCAGAAGTTTCTTCAACAAGTAATCTGGAATTTCTACCATGTCTCTATTCTGTGGGCTATCTCTTTTTTAATAGCAGTGATAACAACATATACGGTTAAGTTTTCCCACCACTTTCTATTAAAGGACCCAGTCTTTAGCTACTTTATGATCTTCCCAACATCCAACCATTCTGGCTGATGTTTTGCAATAGGCTAAAAAATACTCCAGAAAATAGACTTAAACAATTCAGCACTTTCTAAGAGCCAGGTGAAGGAAAATCATTTGGTTTGTCCCTGTTTTTTCCTCTTGAGTGCCTGTAGCACCCTAGTGTTTTGTGCCAGGAGCTTGAAACTTCACATGAGAGAGAAAGGGAGGGGGGAAAGGCATAGCATATGCGCAGAGTAAGAATTACCTCACCTTATTCTCCTCACAGAAGTAAACCATAACAAGCTAAAACATATTTAAATAAATTTCTATGTGGAGAAGGCTAAGCAAGCCCCCAGTAAGACCTAGCAATCTCCCATCTCGTCATCCGACTCTGCTCTCACCTTTCAAGTGCCCCTCTCCAAAATGGGGAAAGAAGTGCCAGCTGGAGACACCAGAGGGGCAGCAATGGCTGTCACCTATAGCACTGGGCCCAACAAATCTGGCAGCCCAGGGGCCACAGGTGAGGTGGCCCCAGCCCTGCCCTCCTCTATGGGCCCCATGGCCTGGCTGCTGCATAACCAGCTTTCACTTGACAGTGTGTGTGTGTGTTGGCTCTTTTTCTGCTGTTTGGGATAAAATAAGGCTGAATGTACAGATATCTCCTGGGGAACTGGGGGTGAAGCAGAGCTCTGGGGCCACAGGTCACACTGGCAGCAACCCTGCTTCCCAGGCAGGCAGGGATAGCTGAGGGAAGATGGAGCTGCTGCAGCTGCACAGGTCAGGCGGGAACATGGCTCCTCGGCACTGCCGCCACCCTGGCTGCAGGCTGGGGTGTGGGTGCTGGTTCTCAGGCAAAAATGGTGAAGGGGCTAATTTCAAAATTATTTATTCAAAAATAATTTCAAAAAATGCAGTTTTCTCCATTAAGGAAGAAAACCACTCCCAGCTACTTACCGCTCTCTAGCTTGCTGAGGCGGCTGAGCCCATCCTGACAGGAGGGTTGGGTTTTCCTGAGCGCAGGCAGGAGAGCGGTGCAGGCCGACTCAGGCCCCAAGAGGCAGTTACTAGCTGTGGCAGGCAGCCACCGGGCAGGGCCCGCAAGCTCCGGACCCTCAAGTCTTCCAGGGCCCAGCTCAGCCACCAAGCCCTTGGCAGTGCCCCAGAGGAGCTGGCTGCTGGGGGGGGCAGCTCAGGGCCACTCTGCCCACACCTGCCTATGGCCTCCAGCTGGGAGCCAGTGGCCACCATGGCTGAAAACACACCAAAAACCAGCTGAGCCCTGCTGGGGCAAATGGTCTCTGCCAGTATCTAGGCCAGGAGCTTAACTGCGCCTTTATTTTTCAGCTTGACTACCTGAGGGAACAGGCCAGCTCCTCCAACAACTCTTGAACCTGCTGGGCACCTCCAGCTGAGTTTGAGTGAAGTGTGGTGATCTCAAAGATAATTACAATTCCACGTAGTTAGCAGCCATGGCAGCAGCTAGAGCAGAGGTAAGTGCCCTGCTACAGGGAAGACGGGCAAAAACTGTTGCCTCTTCCTTGGCAGCAGAAGCAGCATGAATTTGGCTTTAAGCCAGCAGCTGCACTGGTATAACTAGCCATTGGAAAGTCACTAATGTATAGGAGAGCAGGTTTGCTAATTCTGCTGATTAAGAAGTGATTTATTGCAATTTATTTTCATTTGGTGAATCAAAAAGGCTCTCCTCAGTGTTTTATTGTCCTGTGAGGTGCAGTGGTAGCTGCTTCCATTTGCCATCACTACCCATGCTATGGACCAGGGTTTGCTGGTAGGTGGTTGCATGGAAGGGTTTGGATGGGTCATGACATGTTTCCCACAGGGCCTGCCTGATCACCTGGCTGAGGCCATGGCAGGGGTGGTGGTGGCCTTGGTGGCCCAGGTGCAGTGCGTGCTGGCCCTTTAGACTGGGAGATAGTTCATGGCTGTGAATGCCTGGCTCCCGCCTGCAGCAGGTGTCTGTGGGCCTTGTCCTGTTCCTCACCCTGAGTGGGCTGTGAGGCAGCCACTGAGGGTGCCTCACCTCAGGAGTACGGCTGGGAGGCTGCCCTTCCCTGCAATGGTTGTTCAAGGGCTGAGTTTACACTTGCAAGATTCCCTAGGGGTGATCTTGGCTCAGTAGCTACATGGCTGCAGAGAAAGGAGGGAACCATTTGGTTTAAATGTCTTAAGGGGAAAAGTGCATAATGAGAGAGGAAGGAAGAGATAAGGGCAATACAGCCTGCTACACCTAGGATTGATGGGTAAAACTATGCTGAAGGGAAGGACAGAGAGTGATTGTGAATGGGATTTGCAGAGCAAACAGACCAGAATTAGGCAATGGGAAGAAAGGGAGGCTGAAATGTGTTTTGCAGGGTAAGAAAGGGATGGGAAGAAACCATGAACTGGGGTGACAGCAGAGGAAAAGAAAAAGGGGATAGCCAGATCTAGTTGCCTGTATGTAAAACAGAAAGAGGGACTCTGTGAAAGCAGATGCCAGTGATGGGCAGTGAGCCTGGGGAAGAAACAAATCTGACAGAGAGCCAAGATGTTCAAGGGAAAGGGGGTTGTTCAGCACAGAGTCAGAAAAGGGACAAAGTAGGACTGCACCTCATTATGCAAAGGAAGCACAAGAGTAGGGTAAGTGCTGAGGGATAAGGAACGAGGAAACTAAATGTGACCTGGTAAAGAAACCACTGAATGTACTGAGAATCAATGACTCTCAAAATGAGAGTACGGCTGGCTGGGTAAAGAAATCGAGATTGGAACAGGAAGAATGAGAAACATAGAAGGAACTAGGGACAAAGGATCAGCTTGGAATAGAGGCAAGACTCAATGGACTGGCAGGAACAGAACGGAGGTGGTGCTGCATGCATAAAATTGGAAATACAGAATATAAAATACTTCCCTGCAAACCTGAACAGGAGCCCAGGATTCCTGAATCTCACCATTCCGCTGCTGTTCCTGTTATCTGTCAAACCCTCAGCGAAAGAGCTCCACCCATCACAAGTATCTGTGAATTTAGAGCATGTTAACTTTTCTCCTATTATCAGTTCCTTTCTTCACTTACGTGACAAAGGTCCTTGAATTGCTTCTAAAGTCTCCAGTCCTAAAAACACATAATGGAATTTCATGTTTGTCTTTCATGAACCTTACACTCCTAACAGTGTTAAAAGAATGCTATGGCTGCAAAGTCAAGTTAGTTAAGAGTGGAAATCTGTATTACGGATATTTCTGCAATATTAGTTTAGCATCTTACTTATAGGTGTTATGGTACTGTCTTGAATTACACAGTCACAGATTATTTCTACCGCATGCTTCTGTCTCTGTGGATGAATCAGGGCTGTACGCCAGGTAATACCACTGCTTTGCATCAAACAAGGAATGAAAAGAAAATGACGATCTCCAAGTTCAGGCAGTCCATCCCTGCTCAGGAGGTAGATTTAGCCTCTTCAACTATCATAGAGTTCTTGTGCTAATCTGGACAAAAACACCTCAACAAATTTTTTTTTGTGTGACCGGTAGTACTTTGTTATCTGGATGCAAAGTTTGAGGATCCAGATCTGATTTGGACAAATACTTAACACTCCCAGCTACCGCTGTAGTCAGTGGAAACCGTGCTTTGAATATTTAAGCTACTATAAAATGCAAAGTAGTAGAACATAACAGATTCTAGTAATATAAAAACAGGCAACCAAATTAATAAATACTACAAATTAATAAATATATTACATCAGTCAAATAGAGATAATATTTCCTCTTAACTCACAAGAAGTTTAAAAATAAATGACATTATATAAAGAGAATATTTCATTGCAAATAAATAAGTAGCTTCATCTTCAGCAATGGTTTAGAGAATGTGCACTATAGTACGCACAAAGGTTGTACATTTGACAATAATGAGAAAAAATTTTTGAAGCAAGCACCACCCATCCTATGTACTAAAAGACAGCGAGGTAGGATGGGGAAAGAAGTATGTGTTCCTATAAAGTATCATCGTGAAGCAAATCAGGGATGCACAGGCAATGTTTACTTTTTTATTTCCTGACTTCTTAGCATTTGAGCTTGAACCTTTCTGTAATGTTCTTTAACCCTTTTGCAAGCATTTTACTTAAATTTGCTTATAGTAATGTACAAACTTTGTAGTAGGTTTCTCCAAGTTAGTCTGTAATGCTCTTCAGCCTCAAGTTAAATCATTTATTCTGCTCACTTTCAGTCACTTAAAATAAATTACCCTTTTTATATTAATCATGAGCTTCCTACTGTTTAATAATACAGCTAAAATCTAGAACTGGACTTGGAAACCCAAGGGATTCTTTCTAAACCTACTCACCTGTGTTCCTGTATAAAATCATGGAACAGTTTATACACATGGACAGGAGGTATCCAATTAAAACTACTAGAGGCAGTTAAACATAACCGAACTATTCAAATAGGGATTTGACTAAGTTACAAGTATTAATACTTATGTCAGTTAAATTTCTGTATCATCAGAAGAATATCACGGTTTGTTGTTGTTGCCTGCCTTGAAGGGCAAAAGAAAGATCTTACTGACTTACCTATGGGCACAAAATTCTATGTATGCTAACTGTTGTTTTGGATCCCCTTGCCCAAATACAAATTTCTGTAGCTTCTGCTGTGTAACAGGAACACAGCCCACAATAGGATGGCTGCAGACTGAGTTTGATCTTTCTGTGATTAACAGCCTCGCATTATCACAACATACTCTGATGCCTTTGCAGGAAATATTTCTGGGATGCCTGTCTGCAAATATTTTTTATACATGTTAACCAGACAGATACTTGTGGTGTGCGTATACCCTTACGCTGTCTAGTCTAGTGATAGTACAGATTTTCTTTTTTGTTTCTACAGATCTTTTGTTGTAGAAAAAAAAAATCAGAAGGCTGGCTTTTTAGTTTTCTGAGAAGATGAAGATTAAAATAGAAAAAGCAATGGCTTTTTGCACTAAAACTCTGAAAAGCTTTAACTGCAGTGCTGGTTCACTTCAAGACACCAAACCAAATGTTAGCCTTTTATGTATGAGTAATGAAATGCCATTTCACGGGATTCCTTCTGGCTCTGCCATCTCATGGTGTGCGGTGCCAGTATTTGCTCTAGCTAGCAGGTGAGGAGATACTGAGTGAAAGTGAACAATAAGCCTGACTGAGATGATTGAAATATTTGGAAATTCCTGTTACTCAAACCTTTTAACTCGCTTATCTTTCCACAAAAAAACAGGACTAACACCTAGGTGAAACCACCTGGAGTATCTGGATTTTCTCATAAGGAAGTTTTCAGCCTGGATCACACTGCATAGGTAAATTGGTTTTGAATTATTATTTTTTTTTTTCATCTATACTGCTAAGAGTCGCTGTAAGGGATGTAGCAGGAAAAGGCAGCCATTTATTAGAAAGGTGACTTTTAAAAACTTCCCCACAAACTAACTAGCATTTCCTATAATCAAGCTTGCATTAGTACAATAAACCTAGTTCTACTTTTATTATTTCTTACTAAGAATGAGGAATTCTGAAGAGCACCATATTGCAGTATGAGTCAGTATTGGAGCTGTTAACTTGCACAATAAATCCAGTAAAATTGGAGATTATGGAGCCTTTTCTGCTTTATCTAGTTAAAGAGACTTGGAACCAGTTAACAAAATAACAGACTGAAAATTTCATACAGAAATGTCTTATTGTAGCATATTCTAGTAAAATATCAAAAGTAACCTAATAGCTTTTTTCTTCTGTAGAATGCAGGACCTTCATATTATAGCTTTTCAAGCATTTATGGGTTACATAGCATTCAAGTAGTTAAAGCTGAGGCCTGAAGACATTGCTATGATGATAATTCTGCCTGAATGTCTTCTGTCTGTGACATATTATCTACAAGTTTATGAAGGCCCAGATTCTCAAATGAAAGAATGGAAGATAAGTGCCCAAATATTCCTGGATCAGGATCTGCAATCTTTATTGGAATTACAGCAAACCACTTTGTTACAACATGCATTAAATGGGGTTTGTAACTGAGATCTCACACTGAAAATCATATACGATACATAATATGGTTCTCATCTGTTATGTTAATCCAAGCAAGTATAATGTAAACGTGGTATAAGGCTTCATTTCTCTTTAGGTGTACTACAGCTTCCCCTGTAGACTTGGTCCTGACTTCACAGGAATTACAATTGTAGATAACCTCAGCTATACCCCCAAAATTAGGAGTTGGGCACAACTATTTAAGCTACAGGAGAGACTGTATTACCAACCACCTCAAAGCAAAGGTTTGTTTACTAGAAAATCAATGAGATCTGTGCAGTCAATAGCATTATTATATGAACATTTCCCCAGCTGATCATCAGTGAGCCAGTCTGACCTGCCACTGCAGGGTCATGGGGTTCCTGTCCTCAGGGTTCCTTTTTGCTGCAGTTCAAGAGAAGACCAAGATCTTAACCAGTGTTTCTTTACTGCATTTCTGCACCGCATACTGGACCCGTGTGCTGGCCACCTTTATAGCCCCCTGCTTGCTGATTTGTTGATTGTGTTTTTAAGCTTGTTAAATATATGCCTAGGTAGAAGAAGTAGCCATTGGACCACAAAAGCCCAGTCACACAGAAAAAAACCCCTTCATTACTTAGTACCACATCTGATATGTTCTAACAGAGCAGAGTAGCATCTCTACTTTTGTCCTGATTTTATGTTTATTTTTTTTCTGCAAACATTTTGGCAAACATTTTCAATGTCTGGTATTTGACAACCAAGCAAGATCTTTATGCCAGTTCAGCAGCAAGTTCTTAAAATAATATTCCCAAGGTTCATCTCTCTGGCCCAGCTATGTTTTTTACCAAGCAGCAACGGATTCAAGCAAAGTTTGAATATTTGCAACTAGGCTTTCTCTCTGCCCATTCTTTACAGTAATATGCTGGATTTAAATCAATTCCTTCCAGTCTCTGTAATGTTTTATTTCCTTTTACCTTTTCTTCTTTTCCTTTCTTTCTTGTACTGTCTTCTCTTTGGTTTTGTTTTGGTCCTTTTTGCCAGTTACAGTTCTGCCTCTCCTTCAGAATGGCTTTTCTCCCTTTCACACTGCTTCAGGCATTGTTGCTGTTCAGAACAGGTAAGGGCCTTGTGACACAGCTCCTTTGCGGTTTGTTTTTTTTGGTTTTTTTTTTGTCAGAAAGGTGCAAAAGACAACCTATTTAATCAAAGGACATTCCAGTCAGTTACTATGCTCCTTAGCTTCTCAAAGCAAACTCATATATTCAGACTTCATTATAAACAGCTCAAATTAAATTCAAGGTCAGAAAGACTGCAGCTGACAGAGCTGGCTTCCCCTATCATTTACCTTTTTTGATATCTATTTTCTCCACATATGACCATACTGAAATGATTACACACTCATTGATGATAATGTTACTGAACTGTAGAAAATTTTAATTATAGGAATAGATTTATTATTAATGATTAATGCAATCATTATTAATTTAATAATTGTTAATTATTGGATTAATTTACTATGGGGAAAAAAACCCCACATGGTAAATGGATTGAACAGGTTGTGTTTAATCCTGAAAGGGAGAATACTATAAAATTGCATTCTGGCATTTTGCCCTGTATTCAACGTAGAGTCCAATCTAGTATTAAAGCTTGTACTGCTGTTCAAGAGAGACCTCAAAAAAATTTCCCAAGGAGCCATAGCTTATCGTCCCTTCCCTGTCTCACTGAAGAGCGTAAGAGAGCAGCAGCAGCAAACTGTACACACCGAAGAATCCCGACTGCAACTCAAGACAGCGTAGAGAGGTAGGTGCAAGGTAATGCAGAATTTGCACGTAGTTACACTCTGGTAAGTAAAAGTTGACTGTAGGGGAACCTTATTGCTGTCTGTCACTGAAGATATCCTTATCACTTGGCAACTTTAAAAATAAGCTCTAGGGTACACCTGCAGGTACATACAGAATTATTTGACAGATCATGTCACTCTGCAGGGCTTATACAGTGCTGGAAGTAAAAACTAAAAGTTTGCCTTTGAAAACTAATCTCTGTATTCAGTCATAGGTAAACTCTCAGTGAACTGACACTGGCTTTTGAAAACATACTTTGAATTTCTGATAGTATCTTTCTCCTTCAAAGCATTTTATAAACTATTCTGTTTATAAAGATGACAAACTAGTAAGATCCAGTCGGCTCTGAGGTAGAAAAAAGTAATCACCTACCAGGGAGTAACTAGCAGTTCCATTGTGCATGTAGAAGGAATTTTATCTCAATCAACAGGGGCAAACTGACTTCCTGCTATGTAAAAAATTAAGACAGGAGTTAGTTGGAGTCTTAAAGATACTCCTCAGCAAGCTCAATAAACTTTCATTACAAGTTTTACTTGTTTTCTTTCAACCCAGCAGGTTCTGGCATAACGTAAACCAGGATTTACTTTCTCATAACATTAAACAGCAAGATGTCAAAAGCAGATCAGCATCACATCTCGGTGCATAAAACCACAGCTGAATAATCAGACTCATTGCCTCTTCCAGCCAAAACCAACCAGCTGCGTTTCTTATCCTCATTACATCACTTCCAGGAATATTTCCAAAGTCTGCAAGAAAGCCCAAAATAAGCAACTGAATTAATGTATTGTTTTGTACGCTCGGATAAACATACGAATTTACTATGAGAGATGCATCAAGTGGTAAACCTCTGTAGTTATTTCATTTAAAACGTGGGTTCTACCTCTCAGAGTCTCTCAACTGTAGCAACAGCATTTGCTTTGCTTTGTTGCTTCTTGGCAGAAACTCCTTCCTATTTCAAAGCTTACAGGTTTCACCACACTTAATCATCCCCTTCTCACTGTGACATTTGCTACTGAACTTCACGCAAATTTTCTTGTAATGGTGTTTGCTTGTCTCATGTACAGTTTGAATAACAAGGAAATATAATGAGAAATAATACATTGTTGACTCTTGTTGTAGACTCAGGGAACTATACTAAGCCTTCTTTCGATTATATTTTATATGGCTACTTTTGGACCACATTGGATTGAAAAGTATTGGTATTCTTTGTCCTTAGTGACTTTCCTAACCCCTTGCAAGGGAATCCAGAGCTTACGTAATTTATTATTGTTGTGAGTACTATTGGGGTTTTAAAATAATACTTATTGTAGTCTACAGATATAAAAAGGAGCAAGACTTACAGGAAAAGGTAATAACATTTACCAGATGAATTGATTCAGACTGAAAAATAGAAAAGCTTTCAAGGGCCTTTCTTCATAAATACTTCCTTCTGTATTACTTTTAAAATTAATGCCAAACAAAGAAGAGTAGTAGGTCTTGTGTATCTACAGGCTGGGTCTGACCTTGAGTCTCAAGCTCAGGAAAACATTTAGCAAGTCTTTGTGATCTCTATCTACAGCTGACAAAATATTCTAAAGATATTCAGCAAATTATTTAGTAATACATTCCAATGTTATTACAGTGCAGCGTCAAATGGCATTCCAAGCTGGATTTCCCACGTTACCGGGGTTTAGGGAGCAGAATATCACCGGGTTCTTTTAAAACACAAGATCTTTGACCTTCAGGGTTCCTGAACCCTAAATAGCAGCACGTTAATGGGCCTCGCTGACTGACTGGCAGTAGCAAAGGGTGAAGGCAGAGAGCTAGAAGCATCGCAGAGCTTCTCTAACTCAACCAAACTTCAGTTTTCAGGTGAGACTCTGGTTACATTCTTTCCTCTCCCTTCCTGTCCTTTCTGATCCTACCCTCCATCTTCCTTACCACTACGAATATGGTTCTCCAAATGTTTGCTGAGCCGTTCTAGGGACGCTGCAGTAGAGTCATATAAAAAAAATGACAAAGTGAGAAGTGATGTCTAACAAATATTAAGTTCACAAGGACACGGCGTTCTTATGCACATTGAAAGTCAGTGAAGTCAGTGCGCTCAACGCAACTATTCTTGACCAAAGTAACACCAGAGACGGAGTCAAACCAGTGGGCTTATGTGTCATCTGTAAAACTGGCCTTCCTTACCAAAATTCTTCCTAAAACTATACTAGACTATCAGACGACACTGACATTTAACAAACAAAAGAGAATCTTCAAATCTATCACAGAGGCACGCAAAACCTGTCAATCCTGATTGTACCCCCCCCAAAAATAGAAGTGACCGACTAGAGAAACAAAGACAAATCTTCAAAGACCCGTGTTTGGGAAGCTTATGCCAAGAAGTATTCCAAGCCGTCAGAAGTCCGTAAAGCCGTATCGCGAGTAGTTTTGAAAACTCCAGTTAAGAAATACAAAAATCAGAGAATGACACGTTTTCAACACAGCTTTGCAACTGGAATTTGGGGGTACCGTGCCCCCATAGTAT
The DNA here is from genome assembly GCF_000687185.1 of Egretta garzetta. Classification (NCBI taxonomy): domain Eukaryota; kingdom Metazoa; phylum Chordata; class Aves; order Pelecaniformes; family Ardeidae; genus Egretta; species Egretta garzetta. The sequence goes on from NW_009258671.1 coordinate 8,476,388, forward strand.
CCTTAGGCACACGTAGCGGCCTTTACATATCTGCCTGCTGGGTTCTCATGCGCGACCGACTTCTCTGGCGAGGAGGTGGTCTCATGAAACCCACAGCTGGGCACTGCTGTTAGAAAGTGGGCTGGAACGGCGCTGAACAGCGTTAATGCTTCGTAAGCCATGGTGAAGGAACGTTAAGTTTTTAGGCTTTGGCTTTAGGAGAGAAAAAACTTTAAAAAAAAAAAAACAGTAAAGGAATGTGAAGAGGAGGAAGGAGAGCTTTGGCTCTTGGCTTTCAAAGGTGACCAGCTGAAGCAGCCACCGTGCTGTGGGCACCGCGCGCCACTAACGCATCACACACAGCGTTAGGCCTCGTTACGCCTCCGTCGGCACGGGGGGTCAGGCCCGGCTTTGGGCTGAGCCAGGGGAGGTAACTGCAATCTCCGTTTGCTGCTCTCTTCTTCTGCTTTCTCACCTCCCTGGTGCTCTTCAATACCGCTACCACCTCCAAGTTCCACAGCACCGACCCCATTAATCTTCAAGGCTGCCAGTTCCTTTTCTCCTGTAACCGATAATCAACTCTTCTATTTCACGCAGACTCGTAGCCTGCTAATTGGTATTTTTGCCTGTAAAGAGTTCCAAGTGGTTTTAGGGATGCGGGAGCGCTACCCAACCCCCCTTTTCCAAGGAAAGCAAGGCCCAGCATCCCCGCGCTTGCCGGGGGGTAGGGTGCAGGTGGCTTCGACCCCGCTGCCGC
>NW_009258671.1:8477707-8529979 GCF_000687185.1 Egretta garzetta
TTCAGTCAAGCCGTTGACTTGAAGTTTCAGTCAGTGAACACAGCACTTATTTTCATGGATAGATCCTTAAACAAAGCTTACTTCCTTGAACAGGAAGAAAACCCGAAATGAAAATTTGTTCTGAGGAGGCCTCCTGGTGTGTGGCGCAAAGACCCAGCTCCCATCCAGCGCCTTCGGGCGCACCGGGGCTGTAGCGGGGTCCGGCTTCCAGGCTGCCGTGGGGAGGCAACCGCGCGCGCTTTTTGGTTAGTCCAAAGTGCCTTTTTAAAAGCAAACCAGTCTTGAATGCTGGTGCCCAGGTCCTCTGGTCCTAGGTATGCTCAGTGGAGAAGCGTTTATTACACCTAACAAGAGGCTATTCAAGACCCGTCACAGCTAACTCAGTGCTCAAAGGCATGGAGAAATTTGAACTTCTGAATTTGCAGCCATTTAGCAATTACGGGTTGGTGATAATTGCTGCGGCTTATTTGCACAGCTTCTGCTTCCAGGAGGCAACTTTAAGGAATAAAAGGAAACAATGAGGTCTAAAATGTTGGTTCTAACAGCATCCTGTAGTGAGATGCTTATTTTATTCGTTTGGTAAGTTACTAATTATTAAAGTTTTATTGGGGATTCTTTCCCGCATACTTTACTGGATGGGGTTATAAAATAACAATCTTTTTTCAGAAGAACAAACTCGTGCTTCCTTCATGCATTGTTTTTGCATTGTGAACTCGTAATTTTTCCATATATAAAGGAATCCTGTTCTCTAGATTTTGAAGTGTTTTGCTCTAGATAGGTTATTGTTCTGAATTTTGAATGTGCTAGTGTTCTTCAGATAATAGTGTAGCATCTTTCTAGGATGCTGTCAGTGAAGGAAGTGGGCATGGGGAAGGTAAATATTTTAACGAGAAGGTTTTTCTACTTGAAAGCCATCTTGGATGTATTTGCAGAAGAGATCTGTGTGTTTTCCTCAGAAATGCTGATGTCCCACTGTCGTAGGGTGGGGTTTTTTTTGCTTTTGTTCCTTTCTTTGGGTTTGGTTTTTTGGGGTTTTTTTTTCGGGCAAATGATCTCCAAACTTGGACCTCTTGCTTCCAAATTAGCTTCCAGTGTGTGAACCTGAGAGCTGGCAAGTAGCCTTTTGAGCCACAGGGTCTGGCAGAACGCTTATTTGAGGGATCAGGGTCTGCAGTCTGCAATCTCCACAACCACAAACTAAGATGTGTTTCAAAGCCAAACAAAAAGTGTGTCCTTATAAAAACAAACCCAAGGATTAATGTAATGAAACCTGGGGATTTCTAAGTGCCAAGATGCAGTCATTCTTACGCTTTAGACATAAGACAATATAGATGATACAGAAATAGGTTTTTATTTAAAATACTTGCTGAGAGAAGTCTTTTCATGTTATATGGTCTGGTAGAGTAGCCAGGTGGCTAGCAGGGGGCTTCTCATCATCATCATGTGTTGCAGAAGCCCGGTTTCCACAAACTTGGTTGAATCAACTGGCTGTTATGAAAAAAATAAATTGAAGAAATGCATTCATTTACTTGAATTAACATTTTAGTGGGTATGATAAATTTTATCTTTAATTTAGACACAAGTATTTTTCAGCTGCATGAATAGCCATATCTGCGTTAGCTTCAAAATGTCAATCGACTGAGCTTAAAGGGAGCTGTGGTACATTTACACACTCATGTCAGCTTTGTTTCTGTCAGTGTGCTTAACTGGGATGTGACATACAGAGTCTTGATTTTAAATCAATTTTAAAATTATAAGAATAAATAGAAAATACTAACAGTAATACATCTGGCATTAATTTTGACCTTTTTTTAAGGTAGAAGCATTAAGAATTATTTTACTTTTTGTTTTACTTAGGGCTCAGAGATGGATTCATCAGAACAATCAACAATTAGAAGCGAGCAGAAATCCAGGTAAGTTGTGTTGCAAAGGTTATACAGAACTCTCTCTTAATGAAAATCTGAAAAAGCAGTGGAAATGCGCTACTGAAAACTGGATAAGAGAACAACATCATGCTTGAAAACTTGAAATGATCCCAGAAACTAGTTTCTCCACGGACCAAGTGCTTCCTACTCAGTTCAGCTGTTTGTGAGGAATAAATAATATACTCACTGAGAGGAAACAATTTGTGTTGAGTGTAGCAGGACGGCATGGCGATTATCAGCAACATACTCTTTGTAAGCATTAGCTAGCAACCCGAGCTACATGTTTTATCAACTGCTTTGCCTGAGGTCATTTCAAGTTAAACGTTATGGTTTTAGCTAGATAGTTTCAGATGACTGTGAAATAAGAGGTTTTAAACAGTCATATTACCAGATTAACAGGGATTAAAAATCTGTAAAGGTAGTTTTGAAAGTCAAGGGAATTCTAAGGTTCTGTATTACCAAAGTCCTTGTTTGTGTACAGAGATTTCAGTGTATGGCTTAAATGCGTTCTCACTTCCTTGCAAAGCAATCATGAAAGCTGGACTTTCTCAACAGTTTCTTGTGCTGGCTTGTGCAGTGAACACTGGCATAGAACCAAATACACCTTTGAGAGTAATGTGTGGTTAGTAACACCTGAACAGTGGGCTAGATGAACCCTTGATCTGAACAAGCATGAATGTTCTTATGCTCATGTATCCTAATGTGAGAATAAATGAGAATAAAAGATACTGCTTTTTCCCAGAAAAATAAAAATTTGTTTCTTTGAAATACTGTGTCTTGCCCCTTTGAAATAGTTCTACTTGCTTTCTGTCAGGCATGTATTAAGTAAATTGTTGGACAGTTCTTTGACTGCTCTTTCCAAAATGTCATTTGAAATGGTGTTTGGCTAGCCCGGTGGACTGAAAATCGTTAATTGTCGGTTTGGATCTCAGAGACATTCGTGATTTGAAGTTGTTGCCTTTTCTTGGCTTAAATTAATTATGCAAACTTACCTGTCTAAAATGACAAAAAAGACTTAAAGTATGTTGTCAGTTTGGGACAGTCTGTGCTGCCAATACCATTTTTCTCCGTAGAAGTGGAGAACTCATTTCCTTTTGGTTGGTTGGTATTTTGCACGTGTTAATAGTTCATATGGACTTCTTGAGTCAATCATGTCATTCGTGTGAGTCGTTGTCACTTCAGACAATATGCTGTAAGAAATGAACATTTTTGTTTTCTGTTTTGAAGAAAATTCTTAAAAAGTCTAATAAGAAAGCAGCCTCGGGACCTTCTTCTTGTAATTGGAACTGGGGTAAGTGCTGCTGTAGCACCAGGAATCCCAGCACTGTGCTCCTGGAGAAGCTGCATTGAGGCTGTAATTGAAGCAGCTGAACAGCTGGAGGTGCTTCATCCGGGAGATGTTGCTGAATTTCGTAAGAAAGTAATCAAAGACAGAGACCTGCTTGTGGTTGCACATGATCTCATCAGGAAAATGTCCCCGGTGAGTATGTTTATAACATACATTGATTTCTGAAATGATGATATACTTTTTGTTATCAGCAAAAATTCTTTTCTGCTTTCTAAAACTTGACGTTTTCTTGGTAAAAATTGAAATTTGAAATTGAAATCGTATACTACACGTTCTGGAGAGGCTAAAAAAATCCTTGGGCTTTTTGTGTAAGTAAGCTTTCGTCATAATTAATGCAGGCAAGAGTCCTGACTATTAAATATTTGCCATAACGTTTCTTGGAACTGAAAGAGGAATTTATAGGTCTGCTGGCTAAAACTATAGAGATACCCTGAAAATAGAGGTAGGCCTTGACAGTACTGATAGCCTTGGATCACACAGGCTTAATCACCACTGCAGCTCACGCATCACTGAAGACAGTCCGTATGTGCCCAGCTGCTCAGCCGTTCATCTTGCATTCCCAGAGATTTTCAGATTGTGTTAATAGGTTTGTGAGTTGCAATAATTAGGGAGACACACGTACTGCTAAGTTGTAGGATTTGTTGAGCATTTTGCACCACGTGCTGAGCTTCTCTGCAGGCCAAGTGTAATAACCACCTCCCCGGTTTGGGAGGAGTCTGCATGCATGGTTAGGCTTTGTAGCAGATTTAATGATGAATACATTTTCTCAACCGGGAAGCAAAAAACCAAACCAAAAAACCCCCAAACCTTCCAAAAACCCCTTTAATAGACTCTGAATCCAGGGAATGATAATTTTAGTACGCTAACTGCTTCTTCAAAGCAGTTAAAGCGTACTGAGAGAGGTGAGGTTTCCATGTAATTAAGCTGGTAAGTATATTGGGCTTATAAACAGACATTTGTTCTGTGTGTAATACAATTTATTGCGTAGGAAGCCTGTACGTTATAGAATTGTTACATGTTTCTGTCAGTCTCAGCAGATACTCTGGGCAAACGCTTTTAGGACAGCATGTTTGGTGAGAAGTGACAAGTGAGGATTTGACTGTAGCAAAATAGTGTTGTTTTATTGTACCTGCATTACGAGCTTCCTCGAGACAACCAGACTATTATTTTGACTACATTAAGTGGAGGCAAGAGCACCTGGATAATTTGAGATTGGTTTTGATGGTTTTGTACATTCAGACCTTTATGCTTTGTATGCTGTGTAAGCCCTCTTTTAAAGAAATGCTTTGGCATTAAGTAGACAAATTATGTGGGTTTTCTGTTTCTGGAGGCAAGTACAATGGTGCACGTGATCCTCATGAAGTGTTCCTTTTTCTCTTCCTGCAGCGTACTGGGGATACGAAGCCCAACTTCTTCCAGGATTGCTTAATGGAGGTGTTTGATAATTTAGAACAACACATTCAGAATCCTGTTGTTCTGCAGTCAATCCTGAGACTCATGGAGAGGGGCACAATGGTTCTGACTACAAACTATGATAATTTACTTGAAATATTTGGTCAGCAACAGGGTAAACCTATGGAATCTTTAGACCTGAAAGATAAGGATAAGGTATGATGAGAGCCGTAAAATTTTTAGACTTGCTATAAGAGAAGGCAGTTCATAAGCTTCATAGAAAGATGTTTTCTGTTTAAAGAGAGTCAAGGCTAAAACTTCTTAATGGGTAAAGTGTGTCTATAAGCTAACGGCAGGTGCACAGACATTTATTTTACCGGTCTCTTCATTCTGAATGATCTAGTAAGAGCTACCAAAGAGAATTTCAGTGACACACTTATTAACCAATTCCCCCCCCACGCTCCTTGGAAAAAACCCACAAACTTACTTAACTTACCTGAAGCAATTGTTACAATCGCAAATACGATTCCACCCAGCTGAGAGTTAATTTGCTGTTCGTACCTTTTCTGTCAGTGTTGTTGGAACTTGTTTCTCGGCTGAATGCTTGTTCAGACCAAAAAGCCGGCGTTATCTTCTGTATCAGCAATCACCTCTTTCTTACTAATTACACAGCTTGCTTTAAACTATAATTAAAACTATCTCTTGCTGCAGAAAAGTGCAGAAGAAGTTATTTCTGCTTTAAGTGGCTTTATAAGTTAGGACAGCTGTATATTTTTGCAGAATCTCGGTTATTGTAGTATATTGTAGGATAACAAAAGAATGTAACCAGCGTGATTTGCTTTAGGTTCTTCAGTGGGCAAGAGGTCATATAAAATACGGAGTTCTTCATATTCACGGCTTATATACAGATCCGTGTGGAATGGTGCTAGATCCCTCCGGATATAAAGATGTTACTCAAGATCCTGAAGTCATGGTTCGTGTAATCTTTAAAATTTTTACTGTGTTTTGCCAAACTATTTTACTGTAATCACTGCATACACATTACCTAAGGCTAGGGGTTTGTCTGATCATATAGATTAAATAATTGGGGCCCAGAAAAATGGCAGCATTATTCAGGAAGCTGGCTCTGTTGCTAGGGCAATGTATGCTTTTGTATACTGCTCCTTTGTAAATCACAATCAAAACCCTCAGCTGTGTGTCATAGTTCTGGAGTTCTCTGTATTTATTTCATGAAAGAACATTAGCCCCAAAATACTAGACAACAGAACAAGGGTTCCTCACCATCTGATTGCCTGGATTAATTTTTTAGGGGTTTAAGCTGTTATGAGGTGTGGATCCTGGACTTAATGTTGTATCTTCGGTATTTAAAAAGTCAAATATTTGTTCAAGAATACTAATGTTCCTTATTTACAGATTTACCTAAGGGGAACCTAATATTCTGTCATCATAATTCTTTCAATTTCAAATTCCCTTGCTGGAAATTTTTACATGTGTAACTTAATTTTGTTCGGTACCTTTGATTTTGAATATGATTTTTTTTTTTTTTTTCTAGCAATGGTACTTATGAAATGTCAGTTTGCCCTGATCCCAAAACATGTGCTGAATTCAATTCAGCAGTGTGTCTGCTCTGCTTCTCCTTTTCAGTCTGAGATATTTTAAAAGTTCTTGCCTTGGCCTTTTGGCTACTGAAGTAAATGTAGCTCTTGTGTGTTTACATTTCTTAACAGGAAGTTCTTCAAAATCTGTATCGAACCAAGTCTTTTTTGTTTTTGGGCTGCGGAGAGACTCTGCGTGATCAGATATTCCAAGCTCTTTTTCTTTATACTGTAAAGAATAAAGTGGATTTAGAACATTATATGTTGGTGCTTAAAGAAAACGAAGACCACTTTTTTAAGCTCCAGGCAGATATGCTGCTGCACGGGATCAAAGTAGTGTCCTACGGGGACTGCTTTAAACAATTCCCAGAGTATGTAGAAGATCTGACTGCTCAGATATGCAAGCAGAGAAGTCCAGGTAATGTATCCTCTTTAATAAGAAAGTTTTGAGTAGGTGCATAGCAGGATGCCGTCTCCGAACGATCAGCAGTTGGCCTGGGGTGCTGACCTGGTGCGTAGCTTGTGGTAGGCCTGTGCAGCGTCTTCGCTTATGAATGGCACGCAGAGTTGGAACACGTGACAAAGTTGTAACCAAATTTCTTTCTGTAAGGTCTGTGGATTCTTGCAAGTTTACTCTTTAATTCTGAATTTGTCTTTTTGTTAGCATCAGGTAAAGATGTTTACTTTGTGTATTTTTTTGGCGTGAACCGTCCCAGTATATTGAATATTACGTTACATGAAGTACGATGTGTCAGTAAAAGAGACTACAAGAACTGAAGGAGTTAACTGGTGGGATAAGCTGGTTGAGCCACAACATCTGATTAAGCATAGAATGGGAAGTTAAATCAGTACACCCATTAGTGTTTGGCTTATCACCGTTAGGGCTAAGGGGGAGAGAGCCTGACCGTGAGGATAATGTTTTGTGAAAATAAAATAGAAGGGGCTGTGGATAATATTCTGTTTGTGACAGTCAGTGGCATTGCCGAAGACCCTTATTTGAGAGGCACTGCTGGACCTGTTGCTCACTGTCGGAGAGGTCAAGATTGGAGGTAGCCTGGGGCTGCAGCAGTTGTGCCCTGGTAGAATTCTCAGTCTTCATGTCAAGTTGCTAAGCCGCATATTTGAAAAGTCATGGCAGACTGGGGAAGTTCCCAGGGACTGGAAAAGGGGAAACATAAGCCCCATTTTTAAAAAGGGAAAAATGGAAGATCTGGGGAATTACGGGCTGGTCAGTCTCACCTCTGTGCCCGGCAAGATCATGGAGCAGATCCTTCTGGAAACTGTGCTGAGGCACATGGAAAACAGGTGATTGGTGACAGCCAGCATGGCTTCATGATCAGCAGATCATGGTTATAGTGCTGGTGGGTAAGGGAAGACTGGCTGACATCATCTACCTGGACTTGTACAAAGCATTTGACACTGTCCCACACAACATTCTTGTCTGTAAAATGGAGAGGCATGGATTTGATGGGTGGACCATCATTCAGCTCTGGGGCCCCCAGCACAAGAAGGACATGGACCTGTTGGAGTGGGGCCAGAGGAGAGCCATGAAGATGATCCGAGCACCTCTTGTGACGACAGGCTGAGAGAGTTGGGGTTGCTCAGTCTGAAGAAGAGAAGGCTCCGAGGAGACCTTACAGCAGTCTTTCAGTACCTGAAGGAGGCCTACAGGAAAGCTGGAGAGGGACTTTTTACAAGGGTGTGGAGTGATAGGACAAGGGGTAATGGTTTGAAACTAAAGGAGGGTAGATTTAGACTGGATATAAAGAAGAAATTTTTTACAGTGAGGGTGGTGAAACACTGGGATGGGCTGCCCAGAGAAGCTGTGTGGATGCCCCATCCCTGGAAGTGTTCAAGGCCAGGCTGGATGAGGCTTTGAGCAACCTGGTGTAGTGGAAGGTGTCCCTGCCCATGGCAGGGGTTTGGAACTAAATGATCTTTAAGGTCCCTTCCATGCCAAACCGTTCTGTGATTCTAAATACAACCCTGCCGTTGTGGGATGATACATAAAAGTATAAAAACTTTCTGGATGCTAACTTGTGCTGTTGCTGTGTCTTGCACTTCTCTAGATGCTGATCGGGTGGACAGCACAACACTGTTGGGTAAGTAATGTTCTTATTTTCACAGAAAGTTCTATCAGAAATATAAAAATAAGTTTCTTATTTACAGAGTAATTAAAATTACTGTTGTGCAGCGCTGCAATTTAGCTCTGGAAGTCTGCTTAACAGATTTTCCTTTTACCCTCTTATTTTCTTTCTACATATTAGCAGATAACTGCTGGCTTTCAGCTGTCAGTAAAATGACAAATGAGGCAATGGAAAAGCTCTAGAAAATTTACATAAAAAAAATGAGTAATGCTGATCAGAGTATTCTAAGATACTGCTAACATCCATGAGGCTTTGGCTTAAATTTCCAAACGTGTTTGGCTATTTTGAATGCCTTCCTTAAGAAGGTATAGAAGAGTGAATCTCAAGCTTAAGTGCATAGTACTGAAAGTGAATTTTTGGCTAAGTGTTGTTCAGGTATCTTTGTGAGACTTCTGTGAATAAGCAGAGCAACATTACATTGCAATTTAGGGTATAAAACAGCAAAATTTCCCTCTGAAACAACACTTCAACTTAAAAAGATCACAGTTCTACGATAGCTGTGCTGCTGCTAATAAAATGGTATAGAAGTATCACTTCATTATTGCAAATAAGGGTCTTCAGCATTGCAGGAGATTTAAAACCCCCCAATTTTTCACAATCAAAAAGTTTACAAGGTCCAAGATACTTGCGGGCAGGTGTAAAGTCAGACATTACTTTTGTAATTCCAGCTGGATCTTAAGCTTATCTGTCTTCCAGATGAGTTCATAAATCCCCTTTTCAGTAAAGTGCAATTAGGCGTCAGTGGAGAAGAAACCAAAAACCTGAGCACAACTTACTCCAGTTCCACTTAACGTAAAACTCTTTTGCTAACTTGCTAGGACTGCCCTTACGTGTAATTTTAGCCCTCATTTACTTGTATTTTGGAATACATAGCAAGTAAAAAGAAAAAAAAATACTATTCCTTAACACAGACTTGTATAATAACCTGCAAAAAATGTTCCTAGAGTTTTAAGTGATGGATGTCCTGATGTTGAAGGAATTTCCCTTCCATTCATTTTTACTCTCCAGCAATGTTGTTCATACAGCTCCTTTATACAGCAGCTCACAGCGAGATTTCTTTTTTCCCCTCTGTATAAGGGATCCAAGCTTTTTAAAGAAGCTTCTCACCTGTGAACTCCACAGGCATTATCACAGAAAATCAAGAATTCTTTTCTTCAAAAGGTAGCTGTATAATTAGCTACTTCCTCGTTTATATGTTAGTACCAAAGCACAGCACTGGGGGAGAGCTCAAGATCGCTGAACTGGTGCACACTTTCAGTAGGGTTAGTGTTGTAATTTAGAATTCAAATATAAGAACTTCAGTGGACCAGTATTGTGTTTAATACCTGGTGCTTGTAATAAAAAGTATACCAAGCACACTACATACGCAGCAACATTATTTTCTTTTTTTTTTGTTTCCCCTCTCCCTCCACAGGAACTTCGTGTGTGGACTGTGCTAAAAGGAAGTTAGGAGAAAACGGCAGTGACTCCCCTAAGAGAATCAAGCAGTCAGAAAATGCTATACCCACTATTTAATGAAAAAAACCAAAACAAACCCAAACCCAACCCAGAAGCTTTTTAACAGCAGGTGTTTTCCATCTGCTGTGTGGGAAGTTTTGAGCTGAGTATTTCCATGGTTTTAAGTGGAATAAAAATTATGTGTCTTAGCCTTTCCTTTTCTAGAGCTGTAAATGTGTAATGTGTGTAAAGCTTGGGAGACACGCTAGTCACTCTCCAGTGACTAAAACTGTATCTGCAGGGTGGTTTAGAAGCAGGTGCAAGTTTTCTCTGCCTGTGCTTCATTCAAGCCAGTTGACCAAGCTCTTGCCAAGGTGAAGCCACAGCAGAGGTCATGTTTGACTCTGTCAAAAATGACTTGGCATACCTGTGACTCTCCGTTAGCGGCCTTTAAAACAAAGGGATTTCTATTTTCTCATCAGCCAAACTGCAGTCAGGCTGCTGGAGGCTGAACTCTTCAGGGGTCTGTCAGCACAAGGCTGCTTGCAGGCTTCCGATCCTAAGCTGTTAGGAACTCTTGTTTCATGTTTATAGAACCCACATCGTGATAACCTGCCTATTTCACACTTTTAGCGTATTTGTTCCCATTTGTCAGTCTATCAAGGCATGAGATCACAGGGGGAGAAAAGGATGCAATAGTAATGTATCAGCGAGGATGTACCCTATGTACATGGGGGCTTACTGACCTATTTGCCGTGCACTTCTATGGAAATATTTTAAATATTGTTTAAATCATAGAGTATCCTGCCAGTTATCTTAGAAAGCAGGTACTGGACAGTCTTAAAGCAGCAGAACTAAAACCAGTTAGTATCTAGTTATGTATCTCTAGACAATTTCTAGAGTGTAAGTTTGACTTCAGTTGAACTACTCGTGACTTTTTCTGAGGTGCTGTTACTTCATATACCACCGAATTGTCTCAGCACTAAACTGACAAAATTACCATTCCAGTCGCTAACACTAGTAATTTGCAGTTTTCTGGTCAGCTGCCTCTCACCCCCATGGCTGCAGGAGAGTGTATGCAGGACCATTCTTTGTTCTGATACCGGCACATTTGTATCTGGCTAGCCTGGAGGGTTGCTTCAGTCAGGCTTCTCTGCTCGCGGTCCCTGTGGATTTGATCTGTTACACCTACTGAGATCGCATCACATCGCACTATAATGAGGGAGGGGAAGTGATGGCTCTGTCAGATGACCTTTCTGTCTGAACTGTGTGTCAGTGTGTCCATTCTTTGCTCCCATGTCACAAAACCAATTTTTGCTTGTTTGCTTGTATGTGCGTGTGCAAAACGAAAAGCTTAACAGCAAGGTGCATGCTTCTTTCTAGACTGGTAACTACTGAGAGGGTAGAGCTTTTGTGAGGTGGAAGTCTTTGTCCCTGTTCTGAAGCAGGTAAAGATCTGGAGACGCTTTGCCTAGAAAAGCAAATCTCAAACAATGCATGTGCACCCACTCTTGTCTCTTCTACACTGGAAGAAAACATCCAGTTGTCTTTCATGATTGACAGTCTGGAAACTGTACTTAGGTTTTAGGGTGCGATGTAATTGCTAAGGACCTCAAGTATCGGATCTCAAGGTTTCAGCTGGTTTTTTTTAAAAGGTAAAAATCCAAAGTAAACCCAGCCTGAATGTAGACCACGCTCATCCTCTCCCTCTGAGAGACTGTATTTATGCATATATCACTTTTGAAAATTAAGTCTTTTAGCATCACATACAGCATTATCTGCAAGACTCTGACCTCTAAAACTTGCTTCTCTAGTCAGCGGGAATTGGCTGTTTTGAAAAGTGATCACACTCTTTGGAATGCTGATGTATCAGCTTAGAACACTTACATTGTTGCTTCGAGCTGCAGCAAAATCAGCTAAATGAGCTGAGCTATTTATGACCCCGATTACTGCAATTATTTAAGCCCGACCCTGAAGTAATGTCACTCCTTATCTTGTACCTGAAGTCAGATCCATGTTAGGAAATCGCATCCCCTCCCTTTGGAGGGGATCAGCTCACACCTGGCATGGGCAATTCCTAGGTGGTGTAGATGCGGCTGAACCACAACCTGTGCAACGGCCTCCCCAATGCAAGTGCCACTGACTTGTGTCCTGAAAAGCAGAGGAGTAACCACGGGGTTATTTTGATTCCTAACGTACACAGTAAGCAGGTAGAAATGCCTGGGTTTGGTTTCATTTCCCCGCCCCAATCAAAGAATGTATTTTGGTCATCTTAGGGGTGGGATTGCCTTGCAGCTACCTCAGGGTTTAAACTACAGTCAAAAGGGGTAGAACCTGAAATTTGTCTGTTCCATGTATCTGTTACGTGAAAGAGTAACTTGTCTAAGACCCTGTTCAGATTATCACCAGAGTACTGCGAAAGAACTAACCATGCAAACTGGCATGTTACATGATGTTGCTGATTCTACCATAGATGGCTCTTTTTCTACTTAATTCATAATTTTTTTTTTTTTTACAATGGGAGCAAGATACCTAAACTTGCTGACCGTTTATTATCCTGTTTTGCTCAAGCTGTGTAACGAAGGTGACAGGATAGCTGATGATGGCATGCACTCATTTTAATAAAATATTTAAAGCTAAATAGACCCTTCTTGTATAGAAGCTGAAACTTGTGGCTTCCACCGTTCTTCAGATTGTTTGATTCTTTATGGTATTTTTCTGTTTCAACCAGTTGTTCCTAGCCAGTGGTTAAAAACACACAAACCAAACCGATGCATCTGTATTTGCAGTACACAGACTGGCGTGGGTCAAAGATCTTTGCAAATTGCCAGAGGCTGCTCTTCTGTTCATCCTCCAAACCCCTGTAACTATTTCCACATCTGTCAGTGGATTCTGAGTTGCAGGACTGATGCTAACTCATGACTCACGCTCAGAGTAAATAATTTTATTAAATAAGTGTGGCCACCACATAAGCATTTGATAAAAATCTGTCTGCAGTATAAGTGGACACATTTATGTTGTTGAAGTGTTCCCATAGGAACACATTATCTACTGCTCACATGTCATTCCTTCCTTAGGTAGTAACCCAAACATGTCCAGGCATCGTCGGCTGCGTGCAGCACGCAGTGTTAGCAACACGTTACAAGGCAGACACCTACAAGCAGCCTGGTAGATGAAAGGAAGCTAGTGAATGAACGTAAGAAGATACAGTTATGATGAACAACCATAAACCAAATAAAGCTCTTCAGCATGCCCCGAGGGGAAACATAAGCCAGGTAAAGTGACCCAAGCTCTCTCAAACAGTGTTCTGTAATCAATCAACTTCATTAACTTTGGCTCTTAGGTGAAGCATGGCCATCAAAATAAACCTGGCCTTACTGGGACAGCTACTTAATAACAAATCTCAACTGCAAACCAATATACTTTTTTCTAAGGCTGGTACCTGTACAGTATCTGACTCGCACCTGTTTTATTCCCTCTGCTTTTGTGTGGGGTAGAATACCTCAAAGGTGACATTTTTCCAGGTTACATCACACCTAGAAAGATGCATCATCAGCTTTTGTGAAGTTAACTAATACTTTCATAAGGTTGCAGTGGAAGACTGAAGTCTTAGTGGGCATCACAAGTCACATAAGATGACAGGCAGATTCCAACATCTTGCTTTAAAAACCAGGAACTAATCCAATCTGAAGGCAAACAGATGCAGCTGCAACGCGAAAGGGAGATTGTAAAGTCTTCACCAGTGGTAGTGTGCACCTAAACAGCATGCTGGAGGTGTGTCTGAGCACGTTGCTTTTCATAAGCAAAGCAAAAGGCTTAATCTTTGTAATAGTGTGCTGATGCGAACCTGTAATCCTTCATCTTAAGGCAAAAAAACCCCAAAACATGTGAAGAGAAAGTTTTGCAAAGCAGAATGAACACACTTCGGTAACAGCCTCTGGCTCTCTCCTACTTGCTAACAAAACTGTATCAAAGAATACCAGTTACTTCCTTCAACATTTTAGAAAACTGCTCCGTTTGAAAGATAAACATTTCTCTGTCAACCTCTAATAGCCACATTCAAACCCAGATTTTTAAGAGTCAGCTACAAACACCGCTCCTGCTGCTGCCACCTGGCCCTGAAATCATCCACGCTTTATTCTGAAGCAGAACCATGGTTGTGCTTCTCTGTTCTCTCCTGGTCGTCAGTGTCTGGGTACTCGGTAAGATCCAACGTCAGTACTCGACTGAACATAAAGTCGTCATGCTGAGAAGAGGAAGGATCATACAGTTTACAACCTTTCTGTTACTTGAAATAAGCATTTCATAAATGACTACGAGATACAATAATGAGCTCGAGTTACCAAAATGATCTCTTCATCGAGCCAGTACCTGCGCTTGCTTCTGTTCAAATCCAGCAAGACAATTACGTACATGATTCGCTGTAGCAACACTTAAGGTGTAAATCAGTACTTCAATGAAACCCAGTGTGTGTTATTTGACAAAATTTGGTAATAATTAATTGTTACCTCTGGACACACTCCAATCAATGCATCTGCTTTGGAATAAAACTCTTCCTTGAGAGAAATAACTATCATTTGAAGCTGTTCATGTGCCTGTTCTCTAATGAAACTTGATACCTTTGGGAAGAAGCCAAATATTTCAGTCAGTTAGTTCTGGCAGACTTAAACCATGCTGTAATTAGGGAATGATGAGGAAAGAGCTGACCTACGTTAGCTGCAGAATTCAGTAATTCAGTTACAAAATAAGCAGGCTAAAATGAGAAATAGAACTGTCTTAAGACAGATACTTTGTATGTTCTTAAGGGAAGCCCTCACATTCGCTGCTTTTGAAAACACCTAAGAAAATATTCATTCACTCCAATAAATAAAGTTATGGAAAAAGGCGAGTGCCAATGAAAAATATTTTACTTCATGTAATTAGGAAGGAAGGTGGAAATTCCTGAAGAAGGAAAAAAAGTGCGAAAAGGTTGTTACTGTCTGCATACTAAGATCTGAAATACATATTAGTTCGCTGCAGACAGCAACATTTTTTTCAGTCATCTGCAAAATAAAGGTACAAATATTAAGTTATAAATTGGTGACTGAAAAAGGCAGCATCCCACAATATAAATTAAATACTGAATAAAGGAAAACTAATACATTTTTAATTAGACTTGTCCACGCAGTTACATCTACGTGATAGGGAAGTCATTTTTTTAATGGAAGAACTGCCTTTAGTGAGTTACATAATTCACATTCATTTTACAGTATAACTACGAGTAAATTATTGGAGATCTGCTTTAGTAAATCCTTAAATTGAAAGAATGGAAAGAAAAAGACTTAGTTCTAAGCATAAAACCCTGGATACCAGTGAGTACGAGCAACATACAATTTTCCATGTATAATTTTTGCTCACTTGCAATATTTAATTCCTGTGTCTGAAGGTTTTGGTGCTTTCCAACAACAACTTCATCTTACAGATAAGGGAGGAGATATGAAAGACCTCGGGAGCAGGGAAACAGAAGGCGAATTATACTTGCAGATCACTGCAATTTTGCTTTTGCTCATTCTGCAATTTAGATGCTTTTCACACATGCTTAAAGAATCATCTAACTCTCCTTATAACAATACCTAGATAGAAGTTGAAGTCAATTAAAGGGAATTTCTAGGAAACCGCTATTTTGTCACCCTCTTCCTGTATTGCATGGGCAGCTGCTCTCTGAGTATATCACACATCGCAGCCGGTCTCAAAAGTTGCCTGCTTCATCTTGCTTCGGTGGAAAGAGCAGCCCTTTTAGTAACCCTGCCCCGACCCCCCTCCCACTGCATCTCCTTTGGGGAGCGGCAGGCAGGAAGAGGAACACAGAAGGGCAGTAAGCCAAATGGGACCCTTCTGGAGAGGGGCTACGCGGCCGGTGCGCCCCAGCCATAGGGGAGATGGGCCTCTCTGGCCATGAAGGTTACAAAAGGGGTAGAAGCCCAATTCAACATCAAAGCGGGAACTCAGCCTAACTTCGCCGTCAGATCAGATGGGCCCCAAGGACTCAACTAAAGGCTTCACGTAGGCCACTCAGGCAATTTCAGGGTTAACCCTAATGTATAATATAATCCAAGTCTAATAGCTCTTTGGCCATAAAGTGGTATTTATGGATGTTATTTTTATAAATATACATTAGACCAGAACTTACAATACTTAAACTTTCTGCACTAATGTTCTTTATTTTCTTGAACATACATCTTAAAAATATAATTATTGTTGCTAATGTGTCAAATGAAATATGATACTCCCAAACTGTAAAAATACTACCAATTGAAAAGCTTAGGAACTATCTGGCTAACGACTGTTAATATGACCATCTTTTGTGGGCTACGGATATGACTTTTATCTGAAGAGGAGTAAACAGATTCAAAATATGTTTGAACTGAGAAACTCAGTGCATGGAAGAAAAATCAGCTATTCTTTGCTTATAGAGTTCTGAAAAAGAATGGTGCTTAGCATATTAGGTATAAAGCGGACATCTCTTCTGCCAGATGTGTCAGAGTGAGCCTACTCAGAAAGGAAAACTGCAGCACAGTGCCTCACTACTGTGTCTCTCATCAGCTGTGCTAACGCATCATTTGTAGCCTCTATGATAACATACTAGAAATCATGAACTTCATGGAAAGTGCATGTAATTGATGACTGGTGCATCTGTAACTGCAACAGGAACTTAGGTGAATAAACTAAAGTCATGCAGGTAATGACCTGCAATTTCATTAGGCATGATCTGGGACCCCTGCCCAGCTCCATACAGAACTATGGAGAATTTTATATTTATATCCAAAGGACCTCCTCAGAAGTCTGCAGAGATAGGAAGGACTCATCACCTAACATACTGCAGCTTTGATGAAAGGCAAAAATATGAAAGTAAATGTACATTAAATAGTGTAATAGCAAACAAGTGAGACAGTAAACGGAAACTTGGAGGCAGCCTGCATAACTCTTAAGACATCAGCCATGATACACTTGACTCCAGAATTAAGAATAACATCCAGAAAAGACAATACGGGTATTTAACCAGAACATGTGATCTTCAACTGTTATGTCAACTCAGTGGTCCTGAGTGAAAGACTAGTAACTAGAAAAGTATCTTGTTGAAAAGCTTAGATCACAGAGGTGTTTTGTGGTCACTTTATGTGTAATCTTGTTTCTCATCATGTCATTGAGAGCCAAACCCTAAAGCTTGCTTAGTTATTTTCATTACATATGCCCATCTTTCTTTAAAAAGGGTCGAAAAGAGGACCCTGGGAACTACCGACTTGTCAGCCTCACCTCTGTGCCTGGGAAGATCATGGAACAGATCCTCCTAGAAGCTATGCCAAGGCACATGGAAGCCAGGGAGGTGAATCGAGAGAGCCAGCATGGCTTCACCAAGGGCAAGTCCTGCCTGACCAACCTAGTGGCTTTCTATGATGGAGTGACAGCATCAGTGGACAAGGGAAAACCAATGGATGCCATCTATCTGGACTTCTGTAAAGCCTTCAACATGGTCCCCCCGATATCCTTCTCTCCAAATTGGGAGATACAGATTTGATAGGTGGACTGTTCAGAGGATAAGGAATTTGTTGGATGGTTGCATCCCGAGGGTAGTGGTGATCAGCTCATGTCCAAACGGAGACTGGCGACAAGTGGTGTCCCTCAGTGGTCTGTACTGGGACAACTGCTGTTTAATATTTCCATTAGTTACATGGACAGTGGGATTAAGTGCACCCTCAGCAAGTTGGCCGATGACACCAAGCTGTGTGGTGCGGTCGACATGCTGGAGGGAAGGGATGCCATCCAGAGGGACCTTGACAGGCTTGAGAGGTGGGCCTGTGCGAACCTCATGAAGCTCAACAAGGCCAAGTGCAAGGCCCTGCACATAGGTCAGGGCAACCCAAGCACAAATACAGGCTGGGAGGAGAATCCTGGGCTGCATCAAGAGAAGTGTGGCCAGCAGGTTGAGGGAGGCGATTCTCGCCCTCCACTGGGCTTCTGTGAGACCCCACCTGGAGTACTGTGTTCAGGTCTGGGGCCCCCAGTGTAAGAAGGACATGGACCTGTTGGAGCGGGTCCAGACGAGGGCCACAAAGATGATCCAAGGGCTGGAGCGCCTCTCTTGTGAAGGCAGGCTGAGAGAGTTGGGGTTGTTCAGCCTGGAGAAGAGAAGGCTGCGGGGAGACCTTATTGCAGCCTTTCAGTACTTAAAGGGGGCCTATAGAAAAGATGGGGCCAGCTGTGGGAAGGACAAGAGGTGATGGTTTTAAAATAAAGGAGGGTAATTTAGATTGGATATATGGAAGAAATTTTTTACAATGAGGACAGTGAAACACTGGAACGGGTTGCCCAGAGAGGTAGTGGAGGCTCCGCCCCTAGAAACATTCAAGGCCAGGTTGGATGGGGCTCTGAGCAACCTGATCAAGTTAAAGGTGTCCCTGCTCACTGTGGGGGGGTTGGACCTCTAAAGGTCCCTTCCAACCTAAAGCGTTCTATGATCCTATGATTACAGTCCCATTAAGTCTAATCTGGTGTTGCTGAAAGACACTGTACCAAGTTAAAACAAACTTGAATCATCTGCTGGGAAGTAGTGGATGATGAGTATCCCTCGTGGACTTGTATCCCAAGGAATGTTTAAGGAATTTGGGTTCAGGAAAACAGTTCTCACCATGCTACACGGAGTGAGTAGTCTCCAAGAAGGAATTCTATCTGGCAGACACAAGTTGTGGAGCTTCCCCAGCAGTCTACTTGAGAGGCACTCTCCAAGCAAAGTCTGGTGTACCTGGCAGATCACAGTTAATGCTATGGTGGGGTCGGGGGGGTGGGGTGGGGGAAGTATAGCAGCTTGATCTTTATGTGGAATGTTTCCACAGAAGAAAATCCAGGCACATGCGGAGATCTTTTTGATTCCTTTCCTACACAGTCTCCCTGTATTGAGTCTCCTCCTCCCAAAGGCTGCCATCTACAGTTGTCAATCTTTACTGTTTGTATTCCATTGTTAAGTTTTTATTACAGTGAATAGTTATGAGCAAAAAGGGAAAGTGAAATTGAGAGGAAGACAGGAAGCTATTTTAATCAAGCAAGAATTCATGTGACTTAAAAGGATGGGAGTGATAGCCCTGAACTGGTGTTAATGTAAAAATATTTAGTATGTCAGTTACTAAAATAAGTAACTCCAGTGATAGAATAACTTAATTTTCAACATGCAGATACACTCCTTTCTGCTGCTTAGAGGTAAGGGAACTCAAACAAACCCAAACCAGCAATTGACAGGTGACCTTAATTTTCAGATTGTACCACATGTGGCACACTTTCACACTCCTGACCTCAACTTCACAGTTTGGGGATGGGTTAAAAACACACTTAGATTTATGAATTTAAACCTAGCCCTAGTCTAACATCTCATACAACCATTATTTCTAAACCCAATACATTTTAAAACAGGTTAAGACAGTGTAATGAATCTCTCTATCCCAACAACCTGCAATGAAAAATAGCCATCCTTCTACAAAAGCTATCACTGTATTGTCAATAAAAGGATAATGTGAAAGGGACCAACTTACTTTATCAATGTTTGTGTTATCCAGGGCAGCATCTATCTCATCTAAAATAAAAAAAGGTGCTGGCCGAAAACTGTAGAAGACAAGACAGTATTTTGCATTTAGATGCAAAAGTGTTAATAAACATTCTAATTACTTTAGAGATCCAGTTACTCTATCATAAAATTTTTATAAGAAGTAATGACAGGTAAAGAATAAGGACTTCAGTAATGTTTGAATACTCTATTAGCAGGCATTTTTAAGTGTAACACTGTCTACCTTCCTGCCACTTACTCATCCACATACTTGGATAATACCATAATATTTCTTTTACCTGTGTATAGCAAACACAAGAGCCAGAGCTGCCACAGATTTTTCACCTCCTGACAAACAGTCCATTGGCATAAAGCGTTTTCCCGGAGCCACGCAGTTAAAGCCAATGCCTTCCAGATAAGGCTCCTCAGGATTTTCAGGACTAAGGAATGCCTGGAAATGCACACATGTCGTTATTAATATGACATTTATAAAGTTATTTAGATGGATATTTTTTAGGTTTAAATACTGACTGAACTAGTGTTGAAACTGTAAGTTAGCTTCATTTCTAGGAAGCACCTGTGAATATGCCTTTGTTAACAGACCATGAGCTAGGTGGCTAATTAACTAAACCATTTTGGAAATGGCTCCAAATATTTGTAATTTACAAACTTTCAACTACTAAGTGAACTTGATTTTATCACCTTTTATGTAATTGCTTTAAGTTTTTTAAAGTATTAACATTTTAGCCTTCAAAAGCAAGTGGGGTTTTTTTGTCTGAAAAGAAATATACTTCCAAAATTACCTTTTTTTCGTGAAAGGTTAGTTTTACAAAATCTAGCTTTGAGCTGGAGAAAGATTTTAATATAGGCAGGCTTTCTCTATCCTTTGTATCCCGGTTCCCAGGTCCAAAAATTAAAAGTATTATTTTAAAGGAATGGCCATTTTACCAAACCATTAAAAAGTATGATGGATAAGCTAATTGCTACATAGTTTATTTTTCCCATTAAATAGACAAGACAATAAAATAATACCATCTCTTCCCCTTTGCAAAAGTGGTTACAGAAAAAAAGAAAAATTTCCACAGTTGACACTCATTTTGAATGTCTCCTCTCGGATCATAGATACAGCAGAAGAAAAACAGAACACTACACCACATATACTTTGATTTAAAATAATTTCTGTGGTAAATGGCCCTGGAAGTAAGATATAGAAGCACTTGCTGTATCTTTGTTTTGTTGGAGGTATTCATATTTTCCTCTTTTTCTCTGCTGAGAGAATGCCTGACACTGTTATTACAATGTTCTTCAGGCTGTAAACTTGTCAAATATCTTGCAATGCAATTCCTAGTTCTATGCCATTGCATATATCCATGCAAGAGGAGGTTTTCAGATGTATGAACACCGTTAGCAAAAAATAATCTTGTAGCTTACTGGGGAATATATATTCCTTGCTCACTGAGATAGGAAAAGAACGACAGTTCTTTCTCCACAGAAGAATGGAAAAGAACTGGTGGTGAACCCAGCAGTCAATCTGTGCATGTGCAATTTCTTAGGCAGTAGTTTCTTTTAAAGTACTTCTAATATACAATGTGCTGACAAAATACATTTCACTGAGCAATATATTCAGTGCATGAATGTTTTGAGTCCAGAATTTCTGGAAGTTAAACTAACTCATCTAGCAAAGCTTTCCTTTTTTGGCCTGGATAGTAAAGCATTATTAGTAAGTGTTATTAATATAATAATATTAAGAAATATTAACATTAAGGAATTTTCATGTTAAAGATTGTTAAGGTTGCTTAAAAAGCATCTGTTCAAGCTGCAACCTAGGCCACCTCCTTTGATGGCAAAACTCAGAGCTAACCCTTTCCTTAGCTAACCAGAGCAATCGCCACACACAGAACAATCATTTCTCTTCCAATGCTATTAGACCAGCTTCCTATAGCCACTGTGTTAGTATCTAGTAGGCAGTTTTAGCTTCCCAGCTAATCACAGGATAATCTCTTGACCAGGTTAATCACGATGGCTCAAATCAAGGGACAGCATCGCAGACCTCAAAAAGCAAGAACCCAACTAATTATTTTTGGCAATGCATCTGGAAAATACTGGTTGTTTCAGAGCAATGAAAAGTCAAGACCTGCCTGATGTTTAGTCTAAAGGAGAAGGTATTTGCCCAGTCATCAAAAAGAAAGAAATGCTTTATTATCCTGTCCAACCTAGAAGCAGAAAGGGTATATTTAAAGATATTTAAGGTGTTCACTGAATACCTGACTCTAAGGGAAAACACAAAATCTGAAGTTTAAGACAGACAAAAGTTCAAGCCTGAGCCCTTGAAACATTCAACCATCTACAGAATTTGATGTAACCAAAGCATCTGGGAGTCTCCTCTTTCCTTTTGGCATTAATACTGGAACACTAGCGAAGTTTAATACAATTGTGACACAGTATTTCTACAGGTTTCTTAAAATTTGCAAACATATTTAAATCTATCTTTTAAAAATATTTATTTAAGTATAAGCAGCTTCAAAATCTCATACAAAACACTAGCACTGAAAAAGTGATTTATGATTTTTAGTTTTATCTATACTAATGATTGTTTTTAATTACTTATTATTGGTGCCACTGGATCTGTAAGCCAACGTTATTTTCAAATGAAGTACTCTAATACATTTCACATTTGTGTCATGATAATTTACAAGTCTGCTAAATACAAAGAGTAAAGCTAACCCAAACTGAGTAGTTCCCAATTTTGTTAATAGTTTAGATTAAATTCCTCTGTCTGATGTCAAGCATGCTGTGGCATATTACCTATTCCTCTTCTGACCCTAAAATTCTGAAGTCTCTGTTATTTGTGTGATTTTCTTCTTCAGGACTGAAAGTGTCTTTGGAAACTAAAAGTGTTACTAAGTTCTCTTATTCTAGATAACAAAGCATCAAGTAGGCCTTCTAAGCCAAGCACCTAAGAACGTAACACACCTGAGCACTACTGTTTCTGCAAAGTTTCTTGTAGATCTGATCAATAGCCACGGAGGCATGCTCAAAGCACCGGCTAAAAAGCTCGTATCTCCTTTTTTTCACCTGTTCAAATTCTTGCTTGCATGTTCTGGCCTCCTTTCTGCTGGTCTCAAAAGCTATGAAAAAAATTTACTGAAATTATTCCGTAAGAAGCCTCTAAGCAAATACACAGAACAAATATATACTGTGTACCAAAACAAGCACCAAGGAAAATATTTATTGCAGAAAAAGGCTCTAATGCACATACAAGGAGCATGCCAACATTATAAGTTTCCTTCCAGATCTCAAATGGAGGCCCCAAAACCTGAAAAGTTGGGATGCATTCAATCTGCTCTATGCCACATTTGTCTGGAGCAATGAACAAAATTCTTCTCCTAATTCCTTCTGTAAGCTGGGTAAGCAGCACCAGCATTTACCTGTTACAGCTTCAGAACTCCATTGTTTTCTTAGTATGTTAATGTCTGCAATACTCTTTGAGGATACCAATAACTTTGCAGTAATGCTCATGTCAGAGTTCTGGACAACATATACGTGTGCCTTCAATTATTTAAGAAGAATTTAAAGAATTTCAGTATTAAAGTCAGCAATTTTTAGAAAGTAAGTAAAAATACTTTATGACGTCATTTGGCCAACAAAGTATCTTCCCAATCATTCAAACTGTATTTCAATAATGTACTGCAGAGTATATGTTAATAAATGGTTTACATACAATTAGGAAGACAACTGAGGATAAAACACATGAGCACAAAACCCATCTTAATATCTGAAAGAAGCAAAGCCAGCAGGACCAACCCCAGAAAGAGGATTTTCAATTAGGGTGAAAACTCTCACAGTCACAAAAGAGATTAATATGAAAGACTCAGTGTTACCATCTATTGATTCTTGGAACTTGCCCCGAGCTATCTGCAATTTCTCTACTGCTCTCAGGTTTGGAGCAGCTGCCTTCATTAAAGTATTCTCTTTAGATTTTATTTCCTGCTGCATCTGGTTCAGATGATCCTCTATATCTTTATGGGAATCTAGGTCCTAAAGAAAAAAATAAAAATACTAGAGGAATAGAATTTGCTTTTAGGCCAAGACATTTCAACGTGTATGTCAAGCACTCATGGTTTCTGGAAGAAGTACCCCACTCATCTAATAGCTTTAACTGGAAACACAACAAAACAAAAAACTCCACTTGGAGTCTTAGTTCTCAGAATAAATTTAGTAGGTCCTAAGCATTGTTCTACAAAACCTTTAAAAAAGGACAATAAATTCCCTTCAGCCTAGAAGCCTGGGTTAAAATACAACACGGGAGGAGGATTGGCTGGTTTCACTACTTCATTTGTAAAGAAAACAAAGGTTCTCGATGAAGTCTTTGAGACAAGTTCCAGTGATGACAGATTCATCCCTTGTGCTGTACCTAGCCTCTGACATTTAATTTTTTCCTTATGATTAAAATGGAAAAAGAAAAATTACAAAAAATTGTTGAGAAAACATGACCTAATGGACTGTTACGGAGGGAAGTATGGTAAGTCTCTGAAAATACTACAGAAAGAAGGTGGTACAACCCCCCGGCAGCCAATCATTGTTTCTAGAGTTTTGAGTCATAACCTATAGTGTTGGACCTTAAAGGAAAAGTCAAGAGTTATATTTACTATTTCTCCATTCTAATTTTATGGTTTAGGTAAGCTTTAAATTAAATTTAGTTACATGGGTAATTTACCTATCCAGAAATCCCATACATTAGTGCTATGTATGATTGCAAAACAGAAACACACACATGCACTTAAACTCAATAGTGTTTTTAGTGAGTTTTATTTAAACACTAGGGTGTAGAAAAAATAATTTCAACAAATAAAATATTAAAAAAAACCCCAAACTCAACCTCCAATAATTTCAAACAAAAAAAGATTACCTTCACGTCTTCTGCTAGGCTGCTGTAGTCTATCTGAATTGCCTCTTCCCTTTCATAGATACTTGATGTAGTCAGAGTGCCTTCTGTTTCAGTGCCTAGCTATAAATATGAAGAACATTCCATTTCAGAAATACGACAGTTAACTTCTAAACTGTTGAAACAATACATTAAAAAGATATAAAATGAGGAGACAGTGGTAACATGGTATTAGGTAAACTTACTCCATAGCTCCTCTCCTAGTCAAAATGGAGTTAACAGTTAGTTAATTAAAAAATTAATTAAAACCCGCACCTTTTAAATGAAGATGAAAACATCTGCTAATTTCAGTTTGAAGCTAAGATTAAAGCAGCATTAATTTATTTGTAATGTATTTAGAACAATGTGCATAC
Organism: Egretta garzetta; assembly: GCF_000687185.1. Lineage (NCBI taxonomy): Eukaryota > Metazoa > Chordata > Aves > Pelecaniformes > Ardeidae > Egretta > Egretta garzetta. Next base: position 8,502,421 of record NW_009258671.1, read on the forward strand.
GGTAAATTTCTTGATTGGCAAGATTTACGTTCCCATGATAATTCAATCCCCTTTCAAGGAAAGTGTCTGAAGTGTGTAAGTCAAGGCACTTCTTCCACTCAGCCTCAGAAGAAATGAGTACCTTCAATTCTGTACAGCATAAGCAGAGTATCTTTTGGACACCATAAGCCTGGATTTCAAACAGCTACTTTCCCTTGAATGAAACATGTGCTGCATGTTCCCACCGAGATTCTTTCTCAAAACCAAATCTTAGTGTTGTTCTCAGTGATATTAATTAGGAATCTAAGTTGTTGTTCCTGCTGCTCACCTCCTTGTTTTCATCTCCTCTTTATTAATGAACAGTGATAGCTGAGCTGTCTACATGCTCTGGTGATTAGCAGTTCCTCTCCTTTCGACTGCCTACCTCACTGCCTTCATTTTGTCTTCTGACCCACTCATTCATGCCTATCCTCCAGCAAAAGCACTTTTCTAAGGAATGGGTTCAACAAGACTCCTTCCAAGTTCACAGGCTTGTTACAAGTCCTTCAAAAGCCATATAGCTCTTTTCTTTTGTAACAGTGGAGAAAGTTTAATTTCTCCTCACAAAAGATATGCTGGAAAAAGAGGGAAGACTGAGAAAAATAATGAGGGTCAATCCTCTGATAGCAGGAGCATTTCTATTTTAGCCTATCCCTGACTTCTGTGAATATCTACATCTAATGAAGATGAAAGGATGATTTTAGACAGCATTTGTACTATGGATGATTAACCAAATATTATCTCAATCCATGTACATGCCGTATTTATTTACCTTTCTGAATTGACCGTGTGTCTTCTTACATATGTATATCTGGAATACTCCTTCATACCAATTTTCTCACAGTGATTTTACATATTTCACATGCATACATTTCAAGCACAAGCAAAAATACCTGCAAACAATATTTCTGTGTACAAAAATAAACAAAAATCCTTCTCTTGAATGGATGAGGCCTGATCACATGAAAACAATGTATTTATTATAACATTACTATGTAAGACAAACAGTCCTGTAAGGACCTGTAAGTTCCTGTAAGGAAAAAATAAATATCCTTAAATTCAAGACTGAGTAATTGCTCCACCATGATTATCTACTGCAAAACATTTTAAGTACCTCTACTTCACTGATATCATCCAGTGATCCAGACAGGAGCTTTATTTTCAAGTCCTGCACCTTGCATTCAAGAAGCATATTATGCCGTCTTAATCTTTTCTCTTCCAGAGAGGTTTCTATAGCTGTAGCTTCCTTTTGTAATTTTGTAGCTTCCCTGCATATACAAAAGGCACAAAACAATTAAAGAGCAGAAGCATCGGTGCCAATAACATCCAGAGCCATCCGCCATGCAGCATGAAAAACAGTTACCAAGCACAAAGAGGGTCTTCTCCTCCCTAAATCCCATCAAACATAAAGGAACATGGTACTTAACTTCTTCCATCCCCTTCATTCTCCCCAATTACTCAAGAGGGAGCTGGGAACCACACACTACTCTAGCACGCAAGCTAAGACTCTGCTATTCTGTATTAACTCTTAACTCTATCGCAAGGTATACCACAAGCATAGTTTGAGTATGTTGACAAGTTCACACTATAGCATGTGTTCAAATATCCACCTTTCCAAACTACAGCTAAACTCTGTTCTGTTCAGATCTGCTGAGCATGTATGGAGATTTGATCCTTTTAAATTTTAATCAGGTATCTTTTATCATTACTCTACTTGAAATACACCCTGATTCTTTACAACAAATTCCTTTGATAGCATCAAGTGGCCAAATAAGGCAGAGACATAATGGTCTTATATTGTTAAAATTACACACTATAAAATTAATTACTAGGCATACAATCTATGAGTTTATATAAAATTCCGCAAGTATGGAATAATTTTCCCAGGAGTACAATCAGTAATTACCTATTAAGAGTTAACAACGTCTTTCTGAAATCTTCAACTTCATTTTGGGTTTTTATAACCTCAGATTTATGAGCACTTAATCTATCCTTAAGATGTTGCTGCTCCTCCACCATTTCATTCACTTTTTTTAGAAGTTTTTCCTCATCCTGCACAGAAATATTTACATTTTCATCTTTCACCAAAAATCTTGATATGGAACCTTTATTATACAGAAAGAGTTAAAGTTTAAATCTATTACAATACATTCAAATGTGTCACAGCACAAAATCTGAATGGTACTGAGAAAACAGCCTGTCTTATCTATAGGAAGATCCAGATGTTTTCTATACATAGGCACAGCCAACTCTGGATTTGTGACTGTACTGGACTGAACTATAAAGCCACCAAGCAAGGCAGGGATCCTAGGGCGCCTATGATCTGTAGGCTACTCCCTTTGCCTCAGTTAGTCCCTTAGCCCTGCAAGAAGGATCCCATCTGCTGTACATCTACAACATATTTAGCAACATCTAAGGTAACCTGAAATCCTTTAAAAAGTATTATTCATTAAAGATAAAGCCTGAGGTAATCCACAGAGAACAAAGAATCTGTGGAGGTATCCTAGAAGAGTCTTCCCCTATACAACCCTTACCACTGCTAAATTGCTAGAATTCAGATGCTGGAATATAGTAAACCTAACACTACATGCATGAAGACACGGTCCTTACCAGACTAGTATTTTGGCAACCTAATCAAGACTTACTGCTGTTGCAGTAGCTGAACATAGTACCTTCAGAATTTAATACAAACAATCCTACTCCAGGACAAAAATACCTGAATTTGCTCAAAGTCATATTTCAGAAGACTTATGCACAGTGGCGTAAAGTCAGACATGCTTTTATGCATGACTGAGTAACGGTCTATTGTTTGTCCTCAGTATCAGAAATACATGTCTTCTAATGTTAAAATACAGAGTTCAAATCACGCATGTGGGGTTTTTTGCCCACTTCAGGGCAGTTTTACATTTCACTTTTTTTTTTTTTTTTTTTTTTTTTTATTCAAAGCACTATTACATGTCTTTTCTCCTTCACTTTCCAGTGCACCACAAGTATAGTTTATTTAACAAGAAACATTAACACAATAAAAAATTACTTATGAATAAAGCACACTATGAAGGAGGAATCCATACATATTATTTCAACTAAAATCCAAAAATTAGTTTTCATAGAATTATTTTAAGTCTATCAGTGGCTGTGAAGCACCTTAAACATGTAAAGTACCACAGTTGCTTACTATTACTCACAAAATCTTCTAAAGAATCTTAGCCACATGCTACTAGTTTTTTTTCTGTAGTCATATGCTGCCTTTTCATATAAATTAAACACAGTAAAACACTGTATGTACAGAGTGAATCCAAATTTAATTTTTAGTAGGCTTATAGTACCCTAATATGACAGGTTATTCCAAAGATAAAGTAACAATAAGCAACTCCATTTTTTTTAACATTTACAAAGTCAACACCGAATTAAGCCCTGGAAGAATTATTCAACAGCATCAACTACGTTTATTCAAAACTGTAATTCAATGCATTCTTTCCTCTCAGTCCCAGGGACAGAGATATATATTTTCCAGTTACCTTCTGTAGCCTGATAATCTCAGCTTCATCTTTATTAATGGTCTCCCTCAACTTGCTGACTGCATTTATTGATTTTTGTAGATGATCACGATTATATTCCAGCTGAATGTTTAGTCTTGTCTTTTGATTTTCAAACTCCAGTCTAGTCAAAGTACAGTATTTCAAACCAACACTTACAAAGCAGGCTAGTAACTGCAATTTTAAGTTATTAAAAGATACATTTTCACTTTGACTACTTAGATAGCATTTTAGTATCTTCTACATGAACTCAAAAATTTGCATACATTTGGATCATCAATTCCACTACACCACATCCTGTGGATATACTGGAAGTTACAAAAGTACAGTGATAACAGTTAAAAAGTTACAATATGCAAATATAGTATGACCACATTCAATATGGAAAGTAACACTGGAAGTTCAAGTACCGCAGTATGAATGATATACCTGTAAACGATGCAGGTATGAGCTGGGCTATGTATTTATGCAATGCCCGTGCTCCCTGCTCAGCCTCCGCAAGCCTCCTAGTCATCTGGTCTGTATGTTTATGTGAGTATTATAAGGAACATATCTCAGTTGGGAGATGGCAATTAAAAAGCATGAGACCATAGCTTTTAGAGCCATATTCAGCCTTGCTTATCATGTTTCAATAGAGATCTGCATTTGTATATAGGGGTACAATGGCAGAAACTTCTTCACATGCTGCTGTGAGAAAGGACTGAAGTAAAACTAAGCGGCTGTTTACAGAAAGGGCTCCTCTCAGTTCTGTCTGCCTCCGAGCTTTGAGCTTCCCAAATGATTTACTACTAGTGCTGCATCTGTTGTTCAGGCAAAAGGGCTGGCACAACACCACCTCCAGGCTCTTTAGACCTGGGCAAGAAGGCACCAGAGTGCAGGCTTACAGGACTAATGGCAAGTTAGGACACAAACAAGGCCAAGGCTGTGTGTGCAGTGGGACACAAGGCCATGCAAAAAAGCTCCTCTCTTTCACTGTTCTATTGCTAACTTCTTTCACTTCACCAGACTTCAGTTCTTGCAAACATAAATAAAAGATCAAACCACTTCAGCCAGCAGGTGCTTTAACTGCAACTGAATGCACTGCGCTATTACCTCAAAGCAGCCCTAGCCAAAACCATACATTAGGACCAGTTTCTGAAAAACAGAGTCTCTAAGCAGCTGAAGAGATAGCTGAAAAGAAAATGGAGTGCTAGCCCTTACACTCGTCATAGTTCATTTTAATGTTCTCATTCTCTTTAGATAAAAATTTGTGGTCCTGTGACATGTTCCTGTTTGAGGGGAATACCAGCTGAGGTTGCCTGTGAGAAAATTAAGATCTTGTTTTCCTTAATAGTATGTTCCTATACCAAATCACTGCATCTTACACCCAGTTCTCCTTCAATATTTTTGATACATGAGTGAGCCTTCATGTCAGCCTCAATTTGTGATAAAGCCATTTTTCAACGTGGATTTTAGAAAACTATTCCTTGCTTTATTTTTCTACACTAGTGCTACCAAAATAGTAAATTCTACCTTTGAAGTTTGTAGCAAAATGTCTTTGACTTTAACTATCCAATAAACCCAAACCACAGCAGCGCAACTGCTAACTAATCTTAGCAGTGATAATATAACCTGTTATGGTCTTCTAGGTTTTTGTTGTATTTCCTGTGATGGAGTTACTCATTTATCAGTGTGCCCGATCTAATACAAACCACTTTTTTTACATTTCAATTACAAATACCACCTTCTCTTATCAATCTCCTCTTGTTGTCTCACATGTTCTTGTTCATACACACGAATATTTTCTATACCAATTTCTTCACAGAACTCCTGGAAAACAGCATCTTCAGCCTTTGAATAAAGGGAGATGGAGCAAAAAATGCTTATACTATTTTGGCACTCACAGAAGTAAAACATTTAGACAATCACTTCATGCTACAGGCTGAATTTTCAAGGTACTTTAAGAACAGCAAACTGAACTACTGAGAAGTAACCGATATTTGACATTTTCAAGTAACACTTTCAGTACAAATGCCAGATACAAGGCATATGATGTGGAAAAGGTAACTCTTATCCAAGCTCTTGTTGACAGCACCTGGTCATTCCAAGATAATTAAAGTCTTTGTAACCAACTTCCCTGGTTCTGTCTGTGGTTCCCAGCCAACTGGAGAAAGCTGAATGGTACACAAGACACTAGTCAGATACACCAGGTTTCCTGGTGTAGCTCAGTTTTTCATTTTAATTCTTTCAAGTTGCTATGTTCCATTTCTAGCAAAGCCACAGCAAAAAAACTCCTACAGAACGTCTCATTTCCTAATTATACGGTATATACTAACAAAAGCTTCAGCCAAAACCAGTCCTAAAATTCTAATGAAAAATTTAAGCAGGCAAATAGGTATGGTGCATATGGGAGGATTGAACAAAGAAATAGCAACAGTCTTTCCTTAAAAGTAAACCCAATGGACTGAACAAAATTTTAAGAGAACTTTACAGGTCAAAGCCCAGTATTGTTTATATTGTTTTGGTATGCAGGCTTGTTTAACCAGATACCAAATACTACATCAAATCAAGTTATACTATTCAAGTAACACTATTCTTTGGAAACTGATTACCAGCCTCAATTCGTGGGTGGTGGTTTGTTTTTTCTTTTTGGCAGAACAAGCAAAAGAAAAGTTCCCTGGATCTGGAATTCTTAGGGCCTAAACATCAATGACTTTCTCAGTGCTTGCAGATGATGTGCATCTGCACTCCCTTATGCCTGTACCACAAATAAAACACGAGAACATGCAGCAGTTTTGGCTTCTTTTTACATGCAGAATTCCAGTCATAGATTAATTCAAGAAAGACTGGTAAGAATGGGTCAGAGGCCAAGAAGTAAGTTACACAAGTACTATGCATCTCAAGTAACTCCAGACAGTGGTGAGGAATCTCCTTCTCTAAGAATCTACGTTTACACAAATATCTAGGTGCAGGGCTGTGGATTTTCCAAATAAAACTGCAGCACCATTTTTCCACAGTTTGTACCAGACTCCTTTGTTTGGCAAGAGCAGGAACAAGGCAGCTTCCAGAGAGAAGTACAGATGAGGTGCTTATTTCAGAGGCCAGAGTTACTGTCTACTCTAGTAGAACACAGTATGAAACCCCTCCTGGTACCAGATTAGGCTGTAGTACTATACACTTCACTGAATGCCTTCAGTGTCTTCACAATAACCATGCTTTCAAATTTGTCAGCTGTCTGTACAAACTATTCTGGGGATCTTCTGAAGAAATTAACTACTCCAAATGAACACAGGCATACAAGTCTTAAAAACAAGCAAAAACCCAAAACAAAGCCCAAACCCAGAACATCCAAAAAACCACCCAAACAACCCAAAACACCTCTTCCTCCCAAAAAACACCCACCCAAACAAACAAAACCCCAAACCAGTGGGATGAGGAATGCGCTGACAATCATCACGCACACCTCAACCATTCTGCCAGGGTGCACAGAAAGCAAAGCACAGATACTGGCCACTTCCCAAGAAGAGAAAGGAGTCTTCACACTGCTGCTCTTAATCTACTTTTCTAGTACATAGTGGTGTAACAGGTCATTACCTAGACAGGACACTTGCAGAGTTCAGAACAAAGTGCTCTAGCAGTGCTGAGAACTGTTCTCAGCTCTAGAAAACTGACACAGTGGTCTCTTCCTAACAGCGTGAGCACGCCTGATCTATTCTGCCTGTGGGCTGCAGAAGTGGTGGATCTTCTCCCAATGAAAAGATATTGATAGAGCATTTCCATGTAGACACTAAATGGGTACTGCTATGACTGCAATGAGAATTATTTTCACGATAGTCACCCATGCAGAGACTGTCTACCTAGTGGGTGCACTGACTACTGAGAGATCTGCAGATCTTGTGGGTGTATATAGAGCTGTGTGTACGTACATGCTGCCACAGATCCACGTCGGCTAGGAAGACTTCGTGCCAGAAGAAAAGTTACAGTCCAGTCATGCAAACTGCAAAATTATCTCTCCACAAAAAGTAAAGATCCCCTAACTACAGTTTCTTACAAAGAACCTGGACATTGGAGTCTGAGAAAGAATAAGCTGAGATTTATCAAGTTCTACCCTCAGGCCATGAAAGATCTAGAGAGTATTTTTCTGGCATTTGATCTACAGTGAAAGTTTGCACTGAGAGCTCTTAAAGCTGTAAACTTCAATGGGTTGGCCTTGCTCAATACTACAAAGAGTAAATCATATTTATTAGCAGAGCAGGAAAAGGTGGGGAAAAAACAACCCACCTTCTTCAAACTCAAAAATTTTCTCCTATTTCAAGTGAAACTGTAGTGTATATATTAAGCAAAGCTTCATGTATTATCAAAAACTAGTTGGATTTGGTTGATTTGGTTTGTGTTTGGCACAAAGTCACAGTACTTTGATTTTAAGGAAATTGATTTGCAAAACTATGATACATATATACTAATAGCCAAGTCTATTTCTGTTCTGTTACCCTAGTAAGAAAGACAGAGAATATGGGAAGATTGCTGGAGTAACTCATAACCCTTGTCAACGAAGTAGTTTACAGAGTTAAAAGTTGTCCAAGGTCTAAAAGTCATCACGAGCAGGAAGAAGTTTCTGTAGTATAACAGCATAAGCTGTCACGACTATGACAGTAGGCATTACCTCATTAATTTTTTTCTGAAATTCTTCTATTTTTAATTTTCTTTGTGCTACTCCTTCATTCAGCATATCATGCTGAGACTCAATATTTACCAGTTCACTTTCCAGTTTAGATTTTTCCTGAACAGAAAGGAAAAAGATGGTAATTTTTCTAATAGGATGGTCAACTTTCTAGAAGTTGAGACAGTTCTGTTCCAGATTAACTGTATTTTTCTGATTAAAAACATTAAACATCATCTTCTCAAATGCCACTTACCCACTATTATTGCTGAGTTATATGCAATGATTACAGTTTTAAGAAGCAGAAAATCAAATTAGGTAAGTATCATTTAAAGCGCATTTTGACTTACAGACTTCTGGTTACTAAATGATAAACCAAGTTTACTGCACATTCAAATTTAAAACCTAAAATAGAAAAAGCCTCATGTAAATTACTTTGTAATCTTGTTTTTTCTATTTTAATTCCTCAGTCATAACTGCTGTATGTAAAACTTAAACTGAATTAAAAACACTATGTAATGAAGTATTACAATTATTAAACATGAAAATGATATAGGTTCAGTGCTATACCGTGTAGAGATTAGGGAGATGTTTCTTTTTAATAAGCTCTAATTCACTTTGTGAATATTTAAGTCGTGTCTGAGTCCCGTGGCATTGAGCACGCAACTGTTTCAAGTCAGCCTCCTTACGTTTGACCTTCATTAAGTCCTAGAAAAATATTACAATGGGAGAAAAAGTATTTTAAACAAAAGGTGACTTATTTGGAAATTACTCATTTCTCAGATTTACGCACTACATAAAGCTGGCCTTGCTGACATAGGCCCCGTTCAAGGTAAATGCCAATAGCATTGGTCATATTCAATAGTAATTTTTTAACAAATCTGTTTCTCGAAAGAAAGCATATGCTTGCAAATCCCTAAATTCCTGCTCTATCTCTCTTCCAAAATAACTAGAGGTATGACAAATCATTTTACACTGACAGGTTTTGGTCTGTGCAAATATTTTCGTGTTGACAGAATGTATTATCTTTTTCACTAAAAGTCTTCAGGTACTTTGAAGCACAGCTCTTTTAACTTGAAGGAACTTGCATCAAGAGTGTTGTCCTGATTCTCTGATATGTGAACCAACCTGCCAGCCAAGGAGAGAAACCCACAGTTGATTATTATTAACTACAAGAGGATAAACAGCTACTATGTCCTGTCTGCATCTTCTAGAAGTATTGAAAATCACCTCTTCAGAAAATCATCTTCCCATAGCTGAACTGGACACAGCTTTTACTCCTTTATGCCTTTTGCAGTTAAGTGCTTTTTAAGAGACCTACCTTTAACTCATTAATCAAGCTATCTCTTCTTTCTTTCATTTTATTCATCTCTTTATCATCCCAACATCTAGCTTTAAATCTCAAATCACTTGATCCTCCAGAAATCACTCCAGATTTCAAAAATAAAGTTCCATCAAGAGCCACTGTCTGGAAGAAAAAAATAAAATTAAACCCAAATAAATCTGAACACAAAGCAGCCAAAATATCCTATGAACTAGTGCACTGAGATACCATAGTTAAAAAAGCAACAACCACATTTTAGTTGGACTCCAGTTTTTTTTTTTTTCCCTGTTCCAAACCTGTTAACATGAGATACACAAAGCCACAAAAAAAGTCTGTTGTTTCTTGGCACTAGTTACATTTTGGTATTATTTTAACTGATCAGAAAAGGAAATGAAATTGTATCATTTCCTTGTATTTAGGAAAATCATGAGACATTTGCGTACACACTGGCAACTTAGAAGGTCATGTCTGGCTCAGTAGAGCAAACCAAGCAGAGTGAGTGAAAGAAAACAGCTCATTTGTAAATAGGAAGTGTGAATTTCAGTAAAGAACATAGGTGCTTTTGCAACCAGATTCCAAGTAAACATGATTTCGCACTCACCTTCAACTTAACGCTGTTATTAATCAAGATTTTAAAAGGTTTACTAAGTGCATAATTCTGTCAGATATTTTAAGGAATTTTTGAAAGCATTTCTTCATAGAAAAGCTAACAAGATAAAAGTTTGTATTTTTAAATCAGACCGTTTTAAGAATAGGATTATCCCTCCTCCTCCTCCTGCTTTTCATCACGAGGACCATACCAAGAAACATATTTGGATGCTAACCATCCTCTAGTTTGCCTCCTTTTCCCAGGACATCCCTTAAAGGTACTACCATTCAGAGGAAGACAACCACGTGAAATACCTGGGGCTTATTTATGTGGGAACAGACTAGACAGTGTAGTACCATTCTGTGTTTATCTGCAATATTTCATGGGATATTTATAGAAGAGTTATTTAAATGGCATCAAATACATAATTGCAATTAAAAACATATGCAACAAAATTCAGCTCCTTACTTTCAGTCTCACTGGTCCATCAAATGCTATTTGTTTTGCTTCTTTAACTGTTTCACAGACCAAGCCATTCCCACTCACAAACTGAATCACTTTTTTCAGTGGAGCAAATGGAGTTTGTACAACATCCACCATCATTTTAGCTCCTTTTATCTCTCTTAACTTTTCATTGATTGGTTTAACCTGTAAAGCAAATAAGCGGTGTTTAGAATCCATGTTGTAATAGCAAAGTATGTCCAAATCTGAGTGATCTGGGGACAAGACGTACAACAGGAGATCAACAGAATGGGGGTCTCTGTCACTCTAAGGCTAGAAACAGATCTCTTTTTCTTATTCTGTGTATACTGTAGTCCTTAAATCTATATGACCTATTCCACTGTGCATGAAATGCAAGTACACTAATGCATGCAGCATGGGCAATAAACAAGATGAGTTAAGGATCTGTGTGCAGTTGAGGACCTACAATCTTCTTGGGATCAAGGAGACATGGTGGGATGGCTCCCACAACTGGAGTGTTGCAATAGTGGGATAGAGGCTCTTTAGGAAGGACAGGCTGGGAAGACAAGAAGGTGGACTTGGCCTATACATGAGGGAACAGCTGGAATGCACAGTACTCTGCCTGGGCAATGATGATGAGCCAACTGACAGCACATAGGTAAGGACTGAGGAGAGAACTGGTAAAAGTAACATTGTAGTGGGTGTCTGCTACAGGCTGCCTGACCAGGAGGAACAAGTGGATGAGGCCTTTGACAACTAAAAGCAGCGTCACATTCACAGGCCCTGGTCCTCATGCGGGACTTGAACCACCGTGAGGTCTGCTACAGGGACAACACAGTAAGGCATAAGCAATCCAGGTGGTTCCTGGAAAGCATTGACGACAACTTCTTCACCCAAGTGACAGAGAAGCCAGTGAGGACAGGTGCTCTGCTAGACCTCATACTCACCAACAAGGAGAGGTCTGCTGGGGATGGGAAGGTCAAAGGCAGCCCTGGCTGCAATGAGCATGAGATAGGAAAGTTCAGGATCCTGAGAGGAGGGAGCAAAGGCAAAAGGCAAGCTCACAGCCCTGTACTTCAGAAGAACAGACTTGGCCTCTTCAAACATCTGCTTGGTAGAGTCCATGGGTTAAGGCTTCAGAGGTAAGAATGGCCCAAGAATGCTGGTTAATATTCAAGGATCGCCCCCTCCAGCCTTAAGAGTGAACATCCCAATGAGCAGGAAGTCAGGCAAAAACACCAGGAGGCCTGCGTGGATAAACAAGGAGCTCCTCGCAAAACTCAAACACAAAAAGGAAGCATACAGAAGGTGGAGGCACGGACAGGAATATAGAGGCACTGTCCAAGCACACAGATAACGGGTTAAGAAAGCCAAAGCCCAACTATAATTGAACCTGGCAAGGGATGTCAAAGAAATTGCGTCTGTAAGTACACAGGCGACAAAAGGAAGACTAGGGAAACTGCGGACCTGCTGCTGAATGAGGCAGGAGACCTGGTGACACAGGATATGGAAGAGACTGAGGTACTGAATTCCTTCTTCACCTCAGTCTTTACTAGCAAGACCAGTCTCCAGGAATCCCAAGTTCCAGAGACCAGGGGGAAAGTCTGGAACAAAGAAGATGTATCCTTGATGGAAAGGGATCAGATCAGGGAATGCTTAAGCAAACTGAACATACATAAATGCATGGGCCCTGATATGATGCAACCACCAGTGCTGAAGGAGCTAGCTGATGTCATTGCGAGGCCACTCTCAATAATCTTTGAATATCATGGCAACTGAAAGAGGTGTCTAAGGTCTGGAGAAAAACAAGTGTCACTCCTGTGTTTAAAAGAGGGCAAGAAAGAGGACCCAAGGAACTATAGCCTCACCTCAGTCCCTGGGAAGGGGATGGATCAACAAATCCTAGAAACCATTTCCAGGCACATGAATGGCAAGAAAGTCTTGGAGAAGTTGTCAGTATGGATTCAGCAAGTTGGTCACACTTGACCAAGCTGATAACCTTCTACAATGAAATGACTGGCCTAGTAGACGAGGGGAGAGCAGTGGATATTGTCTACCCAGACTTCAGTAAGCCTTTCAACACTGTCTCCCATAGGATCCTCATAGAGAAGCCGATGAAATCACGAGCTGGATGAACAGACTAATGAGGTGGACTGAAAACTGATTGAACAGACAGGCCCACAGGGTGGTGACTGGTGGCACAAAGTCCAGTTGGAGGCCAGTAACTAGCCGTGTCAATACTGAGACTAATCCCATTTAACATCTTCATTAAGTATCTGAATGATAGGGAAGAATGTACCCTCAGCAAGTTCGCTTGATGACGCAAAAATGGAGGAATGGCTGATATGCCAGATGGTCATGCTGCTATCCAGAGGGACCTCAGCAGGCTGGAGAAATGGGTCAACAGGAACCTCATGAAGTTCGCCTCATATGTGCTTTGCCTTAACACTTAAGTCTATTTTAGTTAAGCTTAAATGAGCCAATATCAAGATTTACAAGTGTATTAACTTGCTGATGACAGGAAAAAGAAAAAATATACTTACATCAAGGTAATCCAAAGCAAGAAAAGTTTCAGGTTCAGCTCGTTCTTGTTTTAGGAACCGAATGCAATCTCTTGCTGTTTTTTCAGTGGCAACAACAATAGCAGTCATGTATTTGCTGAATACCTTGGTAACAGCAAGCTGGTATTTTTTATGAATAGGATGACACAGGTCGAGCAGTCTTCCAAACTGAAGATAAAAATATAGAGAAATATTAATATGTTATTCTAGATATCAAGTAATATTTCTGCATACAAAATACTGGAGTTGTAGAAGTAAAATGTGTTATATATCTACCAGCTGCATCCTCTTACAATGGCTGTATATCGGGGCAGGGGGAAATCAATCCAAACTGAAAACTATGCCTTCAAAATCTGAAGGGATTTAATTTTTTCCCTCAGGTTACAGTTACATATCTCAGTGTTTTACTCAGAATCTCTAGCACACACTTCTAGAAGCCTGACAGAGTAACAAGAGCAAAGTTCGCTTAGCATCTTTTTTGGCGAGAAAGTAAGTATCTAACACATAATAAGATATTTGAATGACAATAAGGTCTTAAATAAATAGAACTGTTAACTGGAAAATAGTAGCAAGAGAGGCACTAGACCAGCTTCAACCAAAAAAGAAGTATCTGCTTAATTTAGTAGCATGAAAAGAATAAAAATTGTTTGTCTCATATTGCATAGTCCAAATAATCAAGCCTGTTTTGCCATAAATTGAAGCAACACCTCCACAGATAAAACTAGTTAGTCCTTTGCTGTCCACGCTCCTTTTGTTCCATTTCTGTAATTATAGGTACAGTTGAGCTTCCCCTGAATGACTAAAGCTACTAATGCACATTCTGAGCATTGTAATCTGTGAATTCATGCGCGAACAATTTTTCTGCTTGTTGACATAGAGCTACTGGTCTCCTCTTGCATATCTGCAGCTTTATGCTTATCAAATTTAAGCAAATGAGCACAGGAAGGCAACTGCTAGGAGTCGTATGTGATAGGTTATGACAGTATTATCTCATGAATTATATAATTGGGACAATTTCTAGTAGATCAAATCACGGCCTACTATGATCTACTTTCCTACCCTTCTCTTGACAAAATGTTTTCCCTTTTCTGAAAATCAGTAGAAGCAAGGCTAACACCCACCACCACAAAGGTCTTTATTCAGTTTCCTTTTTTTTTTCCACACAGTGTCATCTACTTGGATGTTTCTATCTGCAGCTCAGATACACAATGTTTCAGATGTGCAAAACTATACAGAGGATCTACATACTTTCAGACACTAGCATTTAAGTCCAGATGGAATACCAGATTTCTGTGAAAACAAATACTGACAGCCCAGCTGAATCAGTAACAATAGCAATCTTGCCAACAAAAACTACCAATGCAGGAATGTTGTTTTGAAAATTAAATTGTAAAAACTGTAATCAGCCGCAAAATTCACTTTGTTGGTCAGACAAATCCATGAAAACACACACACATCACATACAACGGAATCACATTACTGCTTGGCTATTTCAGTACCTGGAATGTTCACCAACCATTACAAGAATGTTTTAACAGAAGAACAGAAGCTTTAAAATGGATGTGGAAGCAGTATGCCAGTTTTTGCCTATGAACCAGTTTTTGCCTATGAAATCCAGAAGACCAACACCAAGATTTCCTCCAGTTCTGCCTGAGTACTTAGTGGACCAGAAGATTAAATGTGTCATGACCCTTCCATCCCAAGACTTTAGATTGTGTTCAGCCATCTGGAATTAGTACACCAGAGCACAAAGACCAGCTCAGAAGCGACTCTGTTGCCTCATGTGTGCGTGTTGGGAAGACTATTGCAGGAACAAGGATAACTGCAGCACAAACCGTTAAGACTTTCTGTAATGGTACAGTTTATGTAACAAACTCAACTTCTCTAGTTTTTATTTGTTAGACGCCCTCACATCTGTAAGTACTCTTAAATTTGCAGCTTCTGAAGGAAAATGCCAGAGAACATCCTGAACATCAGCTCCCCCCTAAGCCAGCAAGGTATCACCAGTCTGATCCAGTTCTTTTCAAACAGGGACACAATGCAAAGAGTGAGCAAAAGGAGACAAACCAATAATCTTTTTTTTGGAGCATCTTGTTAACATGGATGAAAAAATTCTGAAGAACAGGTGAAAAGCAAATTTCTTGATCTCTTGAGAAAACAACAGGATCAGACACTTGCCAGATGCTGAGGAGGTTTCACAAAAGACCAAGAAGCAGAGAACAACTGAAAGCATTTTATTTTTTATGTTCTTATGGCAGCATTAGGAAGCCGAGATACATCATCTTCTAAACATTAAAAAAAAATACTCCCAGCTTGTACGTCTCAACTGACATACATATATCAAAAAGGATTGATTATACTGAGGCATACTCAGAGACCAACTATTCAATTGATTAGATTTATTAGAAAGTTCTTATTTGGAATGGCTCCCGATATTGGAGTAAACATTTTGAAGTATCAATAAAAAAGTGTAAATATGCCTCATAATACAATCTGACAATTCAGAATCAATACACAAAACACTTAATGGCATTACTGAAGAGTAATTTAAGTAAAACACAGTAACTGATAAGCAAGGACAGACCATTTGGTAAAATAAAAATCTCATGCACCTAAGCAAAATTGTCCTTTGGAAGAACTAGTCTTTCTGGAATAAATGGTCTCACAGCTAACCTTCCCATTCATTTGTTCAAAGTAAATCAGTCAAAATATGTTTGAGGACAGAAGAAAACAACCCACCTCCCCCCACCCCCCAAAAAAAACAGAACAAAAAACCCCCAAACACCACAAAATCACACAAGAGATCAACATTATTCTTTGATGCAAGCAGTAATCTATTTCTGGAGACTGTGAAAAATAATGACAGCATATGTTACCACTCTTTCAGTAATACCATTTCACCAAGTACACTCAAGCAAGCATAAAGTTTAAAAGAATATTCAAGACAGTCCAATTTACTCTAGCTGCTTACTCAGTCTAAGGCAGAACTCTTAAATCTTAATTCTAAAATAAGGCATTTAAATGAGGCCATTTAATTACCACAGAATCCGGATACAGTCTTTTGAGACTTTCCAGGATCTCTGCTCTCATTTGCTGACGCCTTCCTTCATGGTAATCAATTTTGGCATTCTGCAATTCACCAACTATTTTGTTCAATTCTTCATTCACTTCAGTCATTCGTATTGTTGAATTTTCAATTTCCTTAGTTAGCACTTCCTCTTGCTGTTTTTTCTCTGTTAATGATTCACTTTGAACAGAAGCAAAATAGGAAAGCAATTTACCACTTCATTTATACAAGCTTTTAGTTTACAAAATTTAAGTCATTCTGTGGTCACAGACTATGAAAATCATGAAAGATTTTAAGTATCTATAAGAAGCTACTTCTTATACAAGTTGCATTCTGCAGTATAAGCTATTTTTAAGATTTCAAAATTGAGTTCAAGTGAGAGTTTTTGCCCGCATAACATGCAACCATACTGTTTTATCCTCCATCAATAAGAGGTCTGATATTGTAGAACTAAGAAGGACTGAGAATTCTTATGCAAAATTATTACTCACTTTACACATTTACCAAAATCACTAAGGCTCTACCACACTCTACTACAACTACTTAATTAAAATAATTTTGCATCACAGCTATCACAATGGGTCTGCTGCTCCCTGTCCATGGAGCACTTTATTCAGTGCACAGACAGCATTAAGCCAAAGCACTCATTATACATGCATAGGAAAAGATAGGTTGGTAAAAAAAAATCTCTGGAGATCACCTACCATGACCTCCTGCACAAAACACAGGCTAACATTAAAGTTAGTTCAGGTTGCTCAATGAATGCTTATGTATCTGTTGTGGTTTAAGCCAGCTGGCAGCTGAACACCCAACAGCCGCTCACTCACTCCCCCACTACCTCAGTGGGATGGGGGAGAGAATTGGAGAAAAAAAGGTAAAACCCGTGGGTTGAGACAAAGCCAATTTAATAAAACAGTAGAGGAAAGTAACTAACTAACTAATAATAATAATAGAATATACAAAACAAGTGATGCTCAGTACAATTGCTCACCACCTGCTGACCAATGCCCAGCCCGTCCCAAGCAGCAATCACTCTCCCCACCCTGCCTAACTCTCCCTCTAGCATGACATCATATGGTCTGGAACAGCCCTTTGGCCAGTTGGGGTCAGCTGTCCTGGCCGTGCCCCCTCCCAGCTTCTTGTGCACCTGGCAGAGCATGGGAAGCTGAAAAAGCCTTTGCCTAGAGTAAGGCCTGCTTAGCAACAACTAAAGCGTCAGTGAGTTATCAACATTATTCTGGTACTAAATCCAAAGCACAGCACTAAGACAGCTACTAGGAAGAAAATTAACTCTATCCCAGCCAAAACTGGGACAGTATCTTATTTCACAAAGTAAAAATCAGGTAGAAGACAAGACCCAGGAAGCAAGAACTGAGCTGTGCTCCTAATGCACAATGTAAATATCAATGCTTTCTAGGGCAGCACAACTACACAACTGCCCTGTTCTCTTGCTCAGAATTTGTACACTAATAGCCTCACACCCTATCTGTACTGACATAATTTGTACCCCCACAAGAAATTAGAAGCAATTACAACACTGGTTTCAAGAAAAGAAAAAAAATAAAAAGGTGAGTCATCATACTTCCTACTTTATTTTGACAGCTAAAAATAAATGAAATATTAATTAGAACTAGCAAGAATTCTTATTTAAATTTTACAGAAAAGAACTAGAAAGAATTAGAAACCTGCTACATTAATTTGAAAATATGTAATACCCAAGAAATCCAATTAGCTTTTAAATTTTTTAAACATACGTGCATATCTTGGCATATTCTTCCAACTTCTCTATTCTTTTTTTATGGTCTTCTATCTGTTCCACAATCTGTTTTATGTTTTCCTATGCAATCACAATTAGAATGTGTTAAAAACAAACCAGAGGAAAATGACAGTTTTATAGCAAGATACAAAGCTCTTCATTCAGAACAAGTACTCAGACAGATCTTTTCTTCTTTGTCAGTATTTCATGTTGAAGTTAATAGCATCTCTTTTTCAGCAACAGATGCCAAATTGCAGCATGAATAAATGGAAATTATTTTATCAAGGCCGTTACTGGATTTTTCATGTTCAGCTACAGTTCAGAGAAAGTCTCTTCAGTACAAAGAATCACAACATCATCAAATAAAATAACTTTAAACACAGTGTCAGTAAATGATAGGTGCTAGAACAAAAGAGGTACTTTTCTTGGCCCGAGATTAATAGAATTTTTTTCCTAAGAAGGACACGTGAAGAAGTTGACATAAGAGATTCCAACCTCACACAAAAGCATTGTATTAAAAAACAAACCAACAGTGAAACAAGTATTTTCCATTACTCAAATTGAATTAAAGACACATTAACCAAAGCAAATGAAAGAAAAAATATATTGTTCCTACACATTTTATTAAGCTTTAATTTAACTTCTGAAATCCTTGTGACCTTTTGAATAGCTCTAGGGATGGAGAATCCACAACCTCTTTGTGCATCCACTTCAATGTTTGACTATCCTTGAGATGAAATAGTTTACCTAACAGCTCTTCAGAATTTCCTGCATTCTAAGTTATGCCTGTTGTCTCCCATCCTATCACTGTGCACCTCTAGAAAGAGCACAGCTCTATCTTATTTGTACCTTACCATTAGGTAACTGCAGACAGCAACAAGATCACCCCCTCACCACTCCTTTGCCAGGATGAACAGATCCAGTTCAGCCTCTCCTCACAGGCAAGGTGCTCCAGCCCCAGACAGCTTGGTGGCTCTCTGCTGGACTCATTCCAGGATGCCAGTATCTTGTAACTGGGGAGCTCAGAACTGGGCAGAGCATGCTAGATGTGGTCACATACATGCTGAATTGTGAGGGGCAATCACCAAATGTCAGTAGTACAGGTAAGTAATGCCAACTCTGAATGGTCAGACATGCATTTTATGAATTCTCAAGTATCCTTTATTTCCTTCTCAACAGTACAACAGGACTTCTAGAGTTTTCAAAGCAGAAGCAGTAGAATTTATTTCACTTCTAGATACTAACTAGGTTTTCCTGGTAACTAGTATTTCAAAAAGAAAAAGTAGTGTTGTCTCAAGAACAAATGGATGTACAAGTATTAACTTAGGTATCATGGCAAGGAGGACTTTACATGCAACATAGGCTTTTCCATACAAGCGAGTTTATATGTAGAAGAATGAGGTATTAGGAACTCTAGAACTGGTAAAAGTCTCATCTGGTGGATTTTTAAGTTTTTTGAACATAACGAGTCTCCCCCAAACCTTGACTCCATAACTAAATGGTGAAGAAATGCATGTTGCCTCTCTAACTTCTTAGGAGGTAATAAAACTGCAAGGTTAGCATAGTTTGGAAAAAAAGGTAAAAATCCGAAAGTCCTAATAGGGTAAGGTTTCTAGCAAAAGACAGATCATCAGCTGAGCTTCTGTCCTTCCTACTTCTATCAGAAGCATCATGTGAAGTTGAACAATGAGTTGGGAAATAATTATTCTAAAAGAGAATACCAGGAATAGTGACTAAGTCATAGCGAAAAATCTAGGTATTTTGTTATTACATGTTTGGATCTGCAATGATATAAAATCAGAAACAAAACTACAGCAATGAACTGTATTGACACCAAATACCCTGCCTCTGAAGTGCAATAGAAGAATGGACACCAAGGACATTTTTTCAGCTACAACACACTACTACTCACAACTGACCTTAAGAACATCTCAGCAAAAGGTAGCCGTGATCAAAATAAACCTTAAAGGCTGTGAGTATCATACAGATACACAACAGCTGTAGGACATCTCAGAAAGAAAAACTACAGTTATAAAACCAGGAACTGGTTACAGTTAAGCATATGTTCTGAGTAACTGTAAAATACTAGAGCCAAAGCTTTCAAAACCAAATCCTCGGGGTGGGCCCACGCAACCAATCCCTGAAGAAATTTAGAAGCCATTTTGCTACATCTTTTGCAATATGAAAACCGAGCTAACACTTGCAGTGTGTCTCTTCTGCTGAGGATTTGTTTATGTTAAAGCATTTAACATATCTGTATAGACATTTATACCGGAGGGAGAGGTAGAGAAACATTTTTCTCCTTAAAACATGATTTTAGCTTGATACAAATACCTCAACTTCTTTTTTCTTCCTCCGATTAAGTTTCAGCCTTTCTTGATCTGCTTTTTCCTCCCAACGAAGTTTTTCTAGCTGCTGCGTTAATGTAGCTACTTTCTTTCTTGCTATTTCCTTTAGCTCCTTATAGCGCTCCAACTGGAGAAATAACATTAAAAATAAAAATTCACTCCACTGAACGTGGGAAGCCTCATATTGTTACAGCCTCCATTAGTAATTGCTACTTTATCATAATTAAGACTATGAAAACCACCCAATTCTCCAGAGGACCTTTTTAGCTACTAATTGCTTTATCAGAAGTTCTATCTTATTAGAGAAAGGTTCAACCCAAAGTTTACATTTAATAGTTCTTGCCTGTGGTCTTCTTTTAGAATTCTAATGACTTCTTTTTCAGGAAAGTTTATAAAGCTTGCAGTACTTCATGGTTAATCTCAACATTAAGTTTTTGCACAGCCCAATTTAGTGCAAGTTTTGGTATTTGTAATCACAGCATTCTCATGTCATCAATTTTTTTTAGGTGAACATATAAAACAACATTTTAAACAATCATGCAGTTATGACTAACTGCCCAAATGTCTCTGAAGTACAGAGAGTAGGAAGATTCACAAACTAAAAGAAAAACCATACAGGCTGTCCATTAATTGATCAGAAACTATTTTAAGGAAGAGACAGAGGAGAAAAGAAGCTAGCACTTCATTTTAAAAGTGTATCTAGCCATATGGTTGCAAAGGTAGCTTCTTGAAATGTGAATTTACTGTAGAGTGATGCAGTCCCTTCCTTCTAAAACAACATAAAACAGCTCACAAGTGAGCCACCTCAGTTTTAGATTCTGACCCACAGTAAATGGTATGTATACTACCAAGTCTTGTTTGCATTTCTGTTGTCTTGGTTTTTTCCTATTTGAAGATGAATTTCTGTACCTCAGCTGACAAGCCACTTCTCCAAAATGACCCTCGCACCCCAAGACCCTACTGGATGTTTTCTATCCTGCCCTCCCACAACGTACCATGTGGACCTCCATGAAGAAGGGGCAAAAAAAACCCCCAACCAAACAGAGAAAACAACCTAACCATGGATAATTACACATAGCTATAATCCTAATCCACAGATCACAGTCCCTATGTACAACCCTTCTGAAGTTTCCATCAAACTCTTCTCAACTTCTTGTTTACTGGAAAAATCACTGCTTCCTCTAATAAGGCATCTTCTCACATTGCTTAGAAGACACACTAAGAGATGCTTACCACTTCCAATCTCACAACAGTAAATTCCTAAATCTCTGTGCAGTTTAGATTTGCTTCCAACAAGCATTTCACATTTGGAACTTCTGTGAGATCTGACTTTCCCCCGCCGCTCCCACAAAAGAGACACAACCCACTCCCCCAAGAGGCTGCATCATCATTTCTCTTCATCTGATGAAATGGTCTCTTTAAATAAAAAGTTACAATTTCATTTTTGTTTGAGCTCAACAGCAAAAAGATCACTGGAAATTACAGGTTATTGGTGAAACAATGGCTTCTCTGTCATTAGCGGGGATTATTGGACTTCACCAGTAAACAGCACTTTTTGGCCACTCAATTCACCTGACTTTCTTCCAGTTCAATACGTGCTGCTCTCTGCAATATCTCCTCTTCAGTTTTCTTCTCAAATGCTCTCCATGCCTTCTCAATATCATTCAATTCTATCTCTAGTTCTTTTATGTTCTGCTTTTCCTTATCACAGGATTTCTCCTTGTCCCTTAGAGATTTTTTAGACATTTCTACTTTCTTGATTTGGTAGGAAGTGTTCTCCTTTGCTTTTATATAGAGGGGTCTCTGCTGAATCAGTGATGCTTCCAGAGTCCTAAAAACAAACAAACAAACAAACCCACACAAAATGCGTCCAAAACAAACCACACCAGGAGAAAAAGAAAAAAGAAAAACCCTTTCCCAACCACATACGCAAACAAATAAACAGTTGTCAACTGCAAGGTTACATACCCACAGGTGATTTTTTTTTTTAAATATCCATTGAAAACAGAAATCTAAGAAGTGAAGCATAACCTTCTAAAAAAATTAATGGCAAACAAATATTTATATAATGACATTACTGACAACCTAAACATGGTGGTAGAGGTGAAATCAATGTCTAGATACTGCTTTAGTAAACTGCTACAAACTGGCTTCCGTATCATTGGGACATCACTCTACTGCTTTAACAAGAAATGCACACCTGCCAGAGCAGACTATGCTCTAACTCAACTATCAGAGAATCTGATTGGAAAACCTACTTCATTTCTCTTTCCATGTGCTGTTGGTCTCTGTTTAGTACACCAAGCACTTTTTTCTTGGCTCTAAATGCATCTTCTGCTGTAGAGAGAGAGTCTTTCTTGATACTAGTCTCCATATTCTTTTCATCCAAACTTTTTTTCTGAAAGTCAATGTGTTTCTCATTGTGATAAAGACGGAAAAGCTGCAGCTGTACCCTTTCTTCATCCAGTTCCTTGAGAAGCATCTGGTAATGCTCTGCCTACCAACATTGAAGTTTTAGTTATGGTTTATAAAAAGGATTTTTAATCACTAGCAGTCTAATTTCAAGTCCAGAGTGATGTAATTCCAGTAATGTGCATTAATCATAAAACTCAAACATGTAAGTCAACACTTAAAATATACTGGCAAATCTACACTTTCATTTATTTAGATTTTATTATATATATTCGTATATTCCTCTAGCCTTTTACATTATACTGAACTATTATATATTATACCATACTGAAAAACATGCTAGATGCAAAACAACAAGTTTGGTTTGGGGTTTTTTTGTTGTTTGTTTGTTGTTTTTGTTTGTTTTTTTTTTTACGAAAACCTGTACTTAAGTTCATAAAAGATGCAAAATCTCAGACCTTGACATGCAAAAAAGCAGTAACTTTGAGATACCTCCTCTTTCTCTATCTTTGCTTGTTTGCGTTCTGCTGCAACACTTTTTTTCTTGTTATAATTAAACTGTGCATCCTCTTCCGCTTGCTGCATTTTCTTCTTTTTTTGTTCATAGTCTTCAGCATATTCCCATGAATTACTGATTCGTTCAAAAAGCTGAGTTCTCTCCTTTGGCTTCTTCATTGCAATTGATTCTACAGTTCCCTAAAACAACATTGAAAAAAATAATGGAGCACTGTAGATCATTATGTTGTCTAATCATTAATTTCTTCTCTAAGAGCACACAGTACAGATTTAGCTCTCAATATATCTCCCTATATAGAGAGAGGGTTAACAGAATTCAATGGAAATACTTTTAGGTTCCAACCCAAGGAAAAGTTTAGTACCAAAAAGAGTATCAGCTAGCCACCTCACCTAATTAAATGACATCACTAAAAATTTTAGAATGTCAGATACGGTCTATGAAAAACACCTTCAAACTAAATCAAACTGCACAACTCAGTGAGCAGTATCAGAATGACAAAATTAAATCTTGTTAGCCTCTTTAAAGGAACTGAAACTTATTTTCAATTAAAAATATACTAACACACACACCCCCATATTTCAAGAGCAAAACAGCTGAAATCAATGCACCAGAAGATTATATAACTCCCAAAGTTAATGGGCACAAAGTTTTTGTCCATGCATTTGCTGCTCAAATCTTCACTGATCTGAAGGAATTACCATTTTCAGTAAAGGGTAAGAAATAAGTTTTGTAATGTTATTCTACTTGTATAGTGGGTAAATGCCCTCATCATAGAAATTATCATCACAATAAGAATCCATAAATAGTGTTTCTATAAAATGGAAAAACCAGTTCTTCCTTGGGAATTTTCCTCAGCGACTGTAAGGAAGACAATCCTGTGAAATATATTTATCGTAAGTACATGACATTTCTGACCTATATCGTTAAATACTTGTGAACTAATAACCCAGTAGGATTTTCAATCCCTCAATTATTAGAAAAAATCCTGTAAGTTTTTATGCAACTTGACTAATAGGAGTGTTTTAAGATGAAAATATCTTTTCCTATTTATAACACTCCTAGAATGTAATACACTGAGCATTTATAAACACAGACCCACATTTTCTTATGTACTCTGAGTAACACAAGTACTCAATTTCTTCCAGATTATCTTCTTTCTTACCAGTGCATTCATATATACACAAACTCCATTATTTCCATTTTGCAGTCTTGCAATTCCTGGCTGAGGTGAAGAAAAAAAGAAGTATTGGCTCGAAATTAGCTAAGGGTGCCCTCTTTTGTGTCAAATAGATAACTGTGTACTCCTATGAAATAATCTCAGCAGCTTTTGTTTATGAAGTACCTTAAATGCTCACCTGAAAAATAAGACAATTCCTAGCTTTGACAAGTATGCCTATTTTCTCAAGCTCAGATATGTAAGTAGATTGGCTGACAGACTGATCGTTGAAAAGAAATTCAGAACAACTACCTAAAGGGAGAAAGAAAGAAAAAAAAAACACCTATAAAATGGCTAAACCACAAAATCCATAGGTAAAGAACAAAACTAGTGCAACAACTGAACTGAGCAATTTCCTCAAAGAAGAAAATATACTTCAATTATTCCCTCAGTCATTTAAATAATTTCATTTTTCTGTATGAAAATTCTAGTTGCATACTTCCAAAAGGTATTGACAGATGCTTAAGCACCTGCGTCTGCAGCAAGGTGTCAGACCCCATTTTCTAGAGCCTACACCATCCACATATTTCAAATGAAAATCTACAGATCAAAGTACAAAGAAAAGAACATATATTAATCATTTGTTTAATTTTTAACTTTGCCTCGGTGTGTTTCTTCAATTATAGCACTTGGCTATCAAAATGCTACTGAAGGACTAAAAGAAGAATTGCAATACCCATGGGCTTAATCCACCTAAATACAAAAGAATATCATGCTCCTGGAATTCAAAGTTGAATATTCTTGGTCTCCATTTTTATCAATCAGACAACGGAAAGTATGTAGAACAGAATCTACTACCTACCACGGATAACCCTTGAAAACGTTTTTTCTTCCCCATCTTCTTCACAATATACTATCTTCACACTAGCTGTAGAAGAAACTGGTTTTCCAACATGTGCTCCATGAATAAGTTCTCTAATACTTTTAACTCGCAAATTAGATGTCTTTTCACATATCACAAAACTAACAGCATCCATTATGTTAGATTTTCCTTAAAAAGGAAAAAAAAAAAATTGGTTTGACATGGCAGAAATGAAGAGGCATTTGATTAACGATTAACTAAGAAACATATACATAAATGCAGAAGTCTTTATAAATTCTATTTCTAACTCTATTTCATTGAGGAAAAAATATTGCACATAAAGAAATTTCCAAGATGTAACACACTGGCAGCAGGTAATAAGCCTGTCGTAATAAAAGTCATCACAAAACTGATTTGTTATTTGTTCCGCCTTGTTGACCAAATTTTTCTTACACAGGCATCTCTAGAGGTCATTACTTAAACTCAGCGAGTAACATCATAATCCCTGCTTAGTAGTTTCCTCTATACAATGCAGTCAGTGAGGTTTGCTGCGTAAGCACTGTATCATACAACTAGAACTCTTCCAGTAGAACTCCAGTGTTCTAAAGAACACAAGTACTTTCCCAGATCCATTCTCCACAGCAACAAAGGTCTCTGATCACACTCCTTAGTCAAAAATTCTCTTCACTGAATCCTCTTTTTGTTTTTCCCCTTTAGTCTTGAGCATTTCTGGTGACAGCTTAATTATTTTCTGCTTTCAACCTTGCTACATTGGCAATATTTTGACTTAATCTCCAAAATATCAGAAAAGGAAGAATACTAGGGGGAAAACAGATAAATAAAAAACTTGATTTAGAGATTACACAATATTCACAATTTTTCCCCCCAGATTCATCTATAAAATGTATTCAGATTTCACGGGAAGAGTACCTGGAAAAAGTAATTTTGAGACTTTCCAACACAGAACAGTGGGTATAGCATGACTAAGAATATGATAATAATGCTAAGTAAGTTATTTACATTCATAGATCATATTTCAATCAGACAAGTGAAGAAACAACAGGATCTAAAAATCTAAATCATAAACAAAATCATTAACAGACTGTGGAAATCAAAAACCAAATGCCAAGCCCATCCTTGTGGCTCTTTGTTAGGACAGCCTTCACCTCCTACCATACTGTTCTCTGGCAAATAAAAGATAAAATCCAAATTGTTGAATGGAACTTTCAGAAAAAGTGAATCAAATTTTTAAAAAGTTCCAGCACCCACAGGATAACAATGTGGAGTCGCATCTACAAATAAAGGCTCTTGTGGGCTAAAGTACAAAGCAGTTACTATCCCGCAAAGCTACCATCTCTTTTCCCAGAGGCATTTATTTACTTATATGGCAAAGACCACAGGCTCAAATAAAGCAGCAGCTTTCCATTGCTAGTTTAGAACCCAGGTATTAAAGTAAAACCATCTTTATGTGACCTTATTAAGCTGAGCTACAAACTGGAGGGGGAAAGGGAAGGTGTCCTGTTCGCAAATCACTTATTCTACATGGGCTGAAAGAGAAGACAACTAGAAATGGCAATTCTTTTAACCACTCCACCTCTGTCATTCTGTATTGGAAAAAATCCATACTTTTGGTTAAAGAAGCAATGACAGATCAGAAGCCTCCAAAACTTTACTTGTGCCGTCATCCCCTCAGGTACATATGAAGTGATTTTAATCAGGCCCACGACTCTTCCCCTCCACAAAGCCCTGCCACCCTGCTCCTCGACAGGCAAGCTACCACCGCCCTCACCCATTCAGTGCAGCCATGTTGGCCCTATTCCTGGGCCTGCACCTGCACTGCCACTATTTCCTCCCCATCAGGCTTGTGGTGTTCACAGAAAAGTCCTAGCAAAGACCCCAGAACCAAAAACGCAACCCTGAGAGCGACACTGGAGAAGCAAGGCCAGCTGCCTACTGAGGGGTGGGTGCATGTCACTGTCGCCGTCCCCCTGCCCCCCAGGCCTGCTACCTGATCCATTGGGCCCGATGATGCAGTTGAACCTCATGAAGGGGCCGATAACCTGCTGCCCACGCCACGACTTGAAATCCTTCATCACCAGCAGCTTCAGGTAACCCATCCCTGCAGCAGTGGGCGAGGAGGAGCTGACGCCCTTAGCCCACGAACTCTCCACCACCACGCCGGCCACCCAAAAATTTAAACCACCAACGAATATATTTTACTAGTTTGCCTTCCGAGGCAAAGAAAGACCCTTCCGCCTGCGCTCGGCCGCCCCCCGCCCCCTCCCCTCAGCGGGCGGCGCCGCGGACGCGGG
>NW_009258671.1:8530478-8537664 GCF_000687185.1 Egretta garzetta
CGGGGGGAAACCGCCCCTGTTGCGTCTCGTAGAGGGCTGGGGCGCTTGTCACAAGTCGCGGGTGAAAGCGAGTTGAGATTTTTCTAGGTATCGCCAGCAGAGTTGGTTTTGGCAGCTGTCCGCTGGGGAGGGTGTGTTTCTGGGGCAGCGTGAGGGGGGGGTTGTGTCTCCCCGCCGTAGGGTTCGAGGGCAAGGTTTCGTTTTTCCTTCACAGGAAAGAAGGTCAAGCCCTGTGTTTCAGTATCTGCGTGGGAGTTCAACTTAACGTAGCGTGCTTTGCTTTGGGGTGAGCCAGAAGCCTGCAGCGTCAGCTTGCGCAATGTGGCGTAAACAGGACAAGGGGTAATGGTTTTAAACTAAACCAGGGGAGGTTTAGACTGGATATAAGGAAGAAATCCTTTACAATGAGAGTGGTGAAACACTGGAACGGGTTGCCCAGAGAGGTAGTGGAGGCCCCATCCCTGGAAACATTCAAGGCCAGGTTGGACGGGGCTCTGAGCAACCTGATCTGGTTAGCGGTGTCCCTGCTCACTGCAGGGGGGTTGGACTAGATGACCTCTAGGGGTCCCTTCCAACCCAAAACATTCTATGATTCTAGAGAATAAGTGGGGTTTTTTACTTCTCTGCTGATACTTCCCTCCTCTGCTTGATTCTAACTAGAAGCTACAATCTGTGAGAGGTTTATTGGTGAAAGGGATCCTGCAGTTGGTCCCTATTTTGCATCAGGCAAAATATGACAGATCCACCAGGTGATGTCTACATGTATGGAATTAATTGGTATGTCTCATTTTTCCTGGAGTGGATGTCAGAATGTGAACACCCTTCAGTCTGTAAAGATCTGTGGGGATGATAGGTTCAGTCTGGTGGGTTTTGTCTAGAGCCATCCATGCCGTTTGCACCCTGAATGTTGGGAAATTATGCTGTATTTTATACCTATTTGATTTTTGCATGCAATAGTTCATTTAATCTTCCCGTAATGTGTCCAGAGGCCTATGTTAGGACTCTATGTGTGTGTGTGGAGGGAGAGTCCTGTGAGATGAAGTAAGTTTGAGTTCTGCTCATAAAGTATTGTCCTGGTTGCAGCTGGGATAGAGTTAATTTTCTTCATAGTAGCTAGCATAGTGCTGTGTTTTGGATTTAGTACTAGAAGAATGTTGATAACACACTGATGTTCTCAGTTGTTGCCAAGTAGTGCTCAGACTACTCAAGGACTTTTTGAGCTTCTCCTGCTTGGCCAGGTGCATAACAAGCTGGGAGGGAGCACAGCTAGGACAGCTAACCCAGACTGACCAGAGCTATTCCATACCATATAACGTCATGCTCGGGGGGGTTAGTCGGTCGGTCACGGGCAGAGTGATCGCAGCTCGGGGACTGATCGCTGCTGGGGACAGGCTGGGCATCGATCAGCGGGTGGTGAGCAATTGCATTGTGCATCATTCGTTTTGTATATTCTGTTACCATTCTCATTATTACTATTATTATTATTTTCTCTTCTTAAACTGTCTTTATCTCAGCCCACGGCTCTAACCTTTCTTCTCCTTCCCGATTCTCTCCCCCATCCCACTGAGGGAGGGGGGGGAGTGAGTGAGCGTCTGCGTGGTGCTTAGTTGCCAGCCGGGTTAAACCACAACAAGTATCTTGAGTACTCTTGTGCTAATGCATGTATCATCTAAGTGCTGTAGCATTAACTAGTGTAGAAGCAAATTTAGATTTGGTGAAAATAAGTCCAGACTGTTGACTTCCTTGGACTGGTAGAATTGCAACAGCTGTCAATTTGACAGCTTGTTTCAGGTACTGAAACGTGTCTCGTGTCGTTGGAAGGATATCTTCACCTTATCTCTCTCAGCGCCTTGGATTTATTCTTGTGACTCTTACGCAAGAGCCGTCTTTGTTGCAGAGCAAAGTAGCAGTTCCCACTTAATGAACAGGACAGGTTGTCCACATGATACAGCACCCTGACACATACGGTAGCCAACAATATACTCAAGTGGAAGGAGCCAATAACCTTTTTTAACAGACGCGAAGTGGGTATAGTAAGAGAGTCCAACTTTCTTCATCAAGAAATGCTTAATTTCTCTGCAACAAGGCTTTTCTAGAGCCTTAAGAATTAAATATAAATTACCAGCTAATGAAAATCAGCATATCTCTGCATACTTTATTGAGCAATAATGAACTACACCATCTGAAGGTCTTTCCCAAATACTTTCACAGAATAAACTGTCAGGCAGTTTTTGATAGAGCCATTTACATGAGACAAATATTTAAAATGGAGAGCACACTGGAGGAATTTTGTAAATACTTTTATTAACATAATTCAATATACCTTATTCATTGGCTGAACAATGACTGCTGACAGAAGGGGGTATTCTTGTACTTTGAAATTAGGCCAAGTCCAAAGCATGAAGAGTCAACAAATCTATACAGAGAGATACTACAACAGTATTTCCGATGTGGTTTTAGATTCTTTGTTCTCTCTCTCTCTCTCTCTCTCCCCCCCCCCCCCAGTTTAGCTGGGCAGCTGTCTCTGACAAAATTAAAAATTCAAGGCGGTATTTGACTTAGACACCACAAGTCCTTAAGCAGGCATTGCATAGTTTAAAAACATGGAGTTTATATACTGACTGGAAAGCAGAATGAGAACTACGGTTTTAATTTTTTTTTTCCTTGAGAATTACTAGTTTTATTATTACTTTGACTTCTGTATCTGTTACCTCATCTGAGTAATGGAGAAGTAAGATACTACTCTCTTCACTTACAGATTTAATAATTTATTGTCAGTAAATCGGTAATTTCCCAAAAGAATACAGATGAGTAGTCCAAATGAAAATTTATTTTCCATTTATATATGAACTATTATACATAAATACAAGTAGATTAGAAATTAGCTGTTTCAAACTGTTCATAGCAGGAATTTGTTATTTTAATGCTTAAAAGGTAAACCTGTAGCTTTATGTGACCAGGAATGGTTGTTTTAGGGATATACTCTTGTCAAGTGAAAGCTGTTCAAATGGGAGAGAGCTGATAGCATAACTGAATTTACACACACAAGTCAATACGTTGACTTACCTATATTATTGCCAGAAACTGCTGATGGAGTCATAATGAATTTCTCTTAACAGTGTTTCCTATAGTTACATTGAAAGCTTGCTTTCCCAAATGAGACCTCTAAATGACTTGATATGTAATACCTGTGACACCATTGGTTTTGGACGATGATATCCTGTAGAATTGTTTATGGTTTCACCCTTGCTTACAGATTTACCTCTTTGCCTGATTGCTATAGTCAGTAGTCCTTTACAGGATTAACATTGCATATTTTCAGCCATGGTCTGTTTTTAGATCTTTCTGCCTTGATCTGAATAGTTTTTAGGCAAAGACTGTCAAAACAGTTTACCAAATTCTTGAAGAATTGTCATTGCTTTTTGAGAAATCTTTTAAAGGCATTAAGTGGCTTGACCCATTTAAAAAAAAATTAAAAAAAAAAAATCCAGGTTTCTGCCTATTAATTTGCCACCTTCTGTCAAAAAATATGGGACCTGATTCTTTTGCCTAAAATGTAGGTGGCTGCTACCATCTGATGATATGCCTTAGGGTATCATGCCTTGCCCAGCTGCCACTCTCCAGGCATGTGAATATTATCTGTATTGTATTATTGTATCTGTCAGCTCATTGTAGATGTCTGCATGTATCTCAAATGCCACCAAATAGTGCATTTTGGCAACTACATGAATCCCACTCTCTATCAGATAGGACTGGAAAATGTCTTTCCATTCCCCATTATTTTTTCAATGTACTTTTAGTGAGCCATCTGTATTTTTTTCAAATCTGAACTATTACAACTTCCTGTCATCTTGACTGTCAAAATACTTACCCACTTTATAAATGAAAGCAGAACAACAAGAAAAAGTAAAATGCCAGCTATAGTGGGGAAAACATACTCTGTGTAATGCAGCTTAAAGTGTTTCTATTTATAGCCCTATCTAACATGCAAATGTGGTGTTCTGTTCTGATTCGGTGCAAGAATATACCTATCATTATTAAAAAGAAGCAAACAAACCAGTTGTTTCTGGATTTTCTTTTTATGTTGCCTACATTAGATGGTGATGTGTTTATATACTCTTGTTGGTAGCGGTTTTATATCTATCTTGAACAACTGTGAATCATTGTAGCTTGACAATGCCTGTTTTTAATTGTTCAAACATAGCATCTCTTAAAGACCTGCTTTTTTTTCATTTTAATAGGTTGATAAAGATGCATTGGATACCCAGGTCAAGGATAGGAAAATTCAAGAAGCAGCTGAAAAAGCACGAAATGAAGAACTTGGTATATTCATAGATACTATGATATTTTTGTGAAGAGTTAAATGTGATTTACCATCTGTTTCCTGCTTCCTTTTTTCCTTCATGTAATTCAAACTGCCATATGTATTTCCAAATGGGCCCCATCTCCTTGAATCTTGCCATATAGCTCTATCTATATAAATTTATCAATCTATCTATCTATATGTATAAGCACAATTGTAGGCTTTTCTTTAAATTCAGACATATAAACTGAATACTGAAACTGATTATGTAGCCCTATTTGTGTTCATACATTTGCATTGGTATAGTACATGTTTTGCTCAGTAACTTAAGATTTATACTGACATGATTAAACTGGTATACATTTCCTAATAGGCTGGAATTTTCAGTGTTTTCTTTTGATAAATGTTGACAAATAGCATTGTTTAGAGACCTGAATATACAGGAGCATATTTTTAAAAATACTTAGTTACTTAATACTGTTCTTTTCAGCATAGTAGCGGCAAATTTGTTTGATTGCTTTGGCCATTCTTCAATAGAATATATAGATTTTATAGAATCCTCTAGATTATTTTTGCCAGAAGCATGAGTCATGTACAGCAGGGCTGTAAGCAGGAGCCATTGCTGAGTCAGAGCACATAGCCACACAAATATTTCAGCTGTGTCCCCTGACCTCTAAACCCTTTGTGGCCCTCTGCGTTTGGAATGCTTTCTTGTGGTATCATGTGAAAAGGTCCCACAGGCTGAGCTCTCTGTGGGTTTCAAGAAGAGCTAGAATGGAGCTGCCAACTTCCATGCTGTGCTTCTACGGCTGCTTGTGATACCTGTCAGACCCCGACTCCTAGGAAACTGCCAGGAGCAATGTGTAGTCTGGCAACAGAGGAAGTGATCTTTTCTTGTGAATTATATTTAAATGGGTAAAATGGCTAGTTTTCGATGGGAGTTTTTTGTTGTTTTTCTTTAAAACTAAATCAGTTACAGCATTTTGATTAAATGGGCAAGACCTATTCAGCTGTTCAAAAACTGTTAGTACCAGCCAATTATTTTAGTGCTATGAAACAATTATCTATGTTCCTTTCATTGGAAGCCCGATTTTTATTTCTTTATAAGCAACTTAATGTATTCCAGTTGTAACTGTAAACTAAGAGTAAATGGGAAGAATTAGTGCATGTGTTACTGCAAGTTTTAATCAAACAAAACCTCGTAGTTCTAGAAGTATTTACTATTGTCTTTGTTTCACGTGCATGTATTTCATTGTGACATTAGTAAGATAATTTGATAACTAAAAAACTGAAACTATTTATAAGTAAATATTAGAGTGTTTGCTGGGCTGGTACTCATAGATCAAATACTCTTTCCTAAGGTATAAAAGTTTGAAGACTTATATTCTATTTATTCCTCTTCAGAATTTTATTTTCCATCTTACATGTGCACCTTCATGAGACATGCACTTCTAAGAGTTCTATTTTCATTGTGTTCATTTTTGTCTAGCTAATGAAATGAAGCAAAACGACAAGATCATGTGTATGTTAGAAGAACGACAGAAAAATGATATCAGAAACATAAATAAGGCTATAATTGAATTTCAGAAGAATTTTCAGAAGCCAGAAACAAGACGTGAATTTGACCTGTCTGATCCGCAAGCCCTAAAGAAGGATGTACCTGCTCGAATTTCAGACAATGATCCTCGATGTACTGTATCTGGCTTGCAGAAGTTTATGGGTGAAGACTTAAACTACGACCAGAGGATGAAATTTCAAAAGGAGCAGTTAAGAGAGTGGTCTCTTCAGCAACAGAGAGACTGGAAGAATGCATTAGCTGATCAAAAATTTGCAGGTAACAAAAGAAGATAATGTTTTAAGCTCCTTTTTCTGAAATTCTGATGTACCTGAAAAAAATATGGTATAGCCTATTGTGTCAGTTTGACATAGCAGTATTTTAGTATATTCAGTATTTAACTTTTAGAAATACTGCAGCAGTTTTTACTTTACAAACTAATGTATTCGATATCTCACTTAAGAAATCTATGTTTAATAACATCCGATGACTGTAATATTACCTCGGTTTCATTTCTGTTTTATGCCTCAGATTGAAGTGTCAGAGCATTCTGAAAAACCATCTTTTTTGCATGCTAGACGGTATGTTTACTTCATCAGACCAAAGTGTCCAATCTTTACTGTTCTAGAGCAGAAAAAATGATACTGAATTTTCTTTTCTAGCTTGTCATGAAACATTTTTTCTGCAGTACTTAACATACTTTTTTGTTTTATCTTTGTCTAACTGTTAAGGCAAGATGGGTTACATAATAAACTGATTTCACGAGTCACCCGAATTTCCACGATTGAATGGAATGAAATGGATGAGGCCTTCTATAGACAGCTAAATGTAACCTCACAATCACAGGCCCTGGTTCTCATGGGAGACTTCAACTATCCGGATATCAACTGGAAGGACCACACGGCAAGGTGCGCACAGTCCAGGAGGTTCCTGAAAAACATCGATGATAACTTTCTGACCCAGGTGGTGGAGGAGCCAACAAGAAATGGAGCGCTACTGGATCTTGTGCTGGCAAATAAAGAATTGGTTGAGGATGTGAAGGTAGGGGGCAGGCTTGGCTGCAGTGACCACGAGATGGTGGAGTTCCTGATTCTGAGAGGGGGAAGCAGAACAACAAGTAGGACTACCACACTGGACTTTAGGAGAGCAAACTTTGGCCTCCTCAGGGACCTACTTGGAAGAATTCCATGGGCTATGGCTCTCGAAGGTAGGGGAGTCCAGGAGAGCTGGCTGCAGTTTAAGCAGCTCTTCCTCCGTGCTCAGGACCGGTGCATCCCTGTGCGTAGGAAATCAAGTAAACGAGGTAAGAGGCCTGCATGGATGAACAA
>NW_009258671.1:8539364-8589111 GCF_000687185.1 Egretta garzetta
GAGCACTGGAACAGGCTGCCCAGGGAGGTTGTGGAGTCTCCTTCTCTGGAGATATTCAAGGCCCGCCTGGATGAAGTCCTGTGTAGAATGCTCTAGGAGAGCCTGCTTTAGCAGGGGGTTTGGACTAGATGATCTCCCGAGGTCCCTTCCAACCCTTGCAATTCTGTGATTCTGTGAAAGCTTCAGTGATAGGATTTGGCAATAGTTATGTTATTCAGTTTACTGTATTCTGTAGCTCCTCTGTATGTCTGTGTCTCTGTCTTTTAGTGGCTTGCTCGTATGGCACGCATCATGTCCATAAATACTGCCTAAATTTCATTTTCATCTAATTTAGATTATCTTCATGACAAGAATAGGATTGAACTTGACCAAAAGACTATGGAGCAACAACGAAAAGAAGAAGAAAACAGGCGTGCTGTTTGTGCAGCTATTAAAGATTTCAATAGAAGCCAGGTAAATGAATATTGGGTTTGTTTGTTTTTTAAAAAAGCGGAGACATGGAAGGAAAATAAGATCTGCACAAGTACAATGAGTAATGATGTTTTCGCAGAGGTTTCTTAGCAGCTAACTTCCAAGGTTGTTTCAGTAATTGGAAGATAGAATTTACTCACTTTGTCCTCTCCAAGGATCTAGTTATCCTCTATCTAGTTACCCTCTGTCAAAATTCCACCTCCTGGTTCTCAGCTTGCTGACTAGAGGCCAGCAACAACTCCCCAATCTCTTGGGGACTTTTAGTCTGTAAACTGGGATATGGGAAAAGCCTCCCATGCTTCCTTCTGGTTTTATATCAGTCATCAGATAATCTTAGCTGTGT
This sequence comes from Egretta garzetta, assembly GCF_000687185.1. Lineage (NCBI taxonomy): Eukaryota > Metazoa > Chordata > Aves > Pelecaniformes > Ardeidae > Egretta > Egretta garzetta. The sequence continues at coordinate 8,540,179 of NW_009258671.1, forward strand.
CTGCTTGCTTTTCTTTTTGCTTGTGTGGAAACATTACTACCAGTAGATGTTTTTCTTTATTGCTTATGTTAATTTTCCACAACCACTGGTTTTGGCACTTTGGCTGCTTTGGTATTTGTGTGCATGTCTCTTGGTTGTTTACCAAGCATGCTTTGGAACCTATTGAAACATGGCATGAACTTTTCTCTGTCTGTCTTAGTACCGTTATCTGTCATGCTCCAGTTTTTTATCTTACTGCACAGATTTATTTTTTTTTTTTTTCTGTTCAGCTTATATGTACAGCTCAAAGGGCTACATGGACACTATTAGTTTGGTTAAACTATATTTGGTGTGACTTAGCTTTGAATTTATTTAGTCACATCAAAATAAGCCACATTAAAATTACTACATCAAGTATGGTAACTTTTGGTTTAAGTATATAAGCGTGCAAGTCTTCATGCAAGTGTTGCTTGAGCCTTTCAGGGCACATTTGGCATATAATTTTGTTTATAGAAAACCTATGGTAATTGAAAACACTTTTGCTACTTGAAGTCATGGCTACTGAACAGTACTTTATGTGAATGGCCACAAAAGTACCCTAAGTGGCTGGTGCACAGTATCCCAAATAATTGTTGTCATCCCAATTGCTTCCATGTAAAAATTTCTGAATTTGTGACAAGGTTTCGGGATGGGATGGAGTGGGGGGGTTGTGTGTGGTGTAGGTTTGGGCATACACATTCTAGTTGACTGGTGTGCATATTAAAGATATAAAAAAGACTTGCTTTTTATTTTTTCTAACATAAGGGCATGATAATGGAGGTTGGGGCAACAGTCTCCTTTTAGTTCTTACTGGCCTTTGCTATGTTGTATAGATTGGAGTTACAGCTTGCAGCTCTTTTTCTTTTTTTCTGAGGTAGTAAGTTAGGTTTATTTTCCCCCCTGACCACGATACTGTTTTCAGCATTTCCTTTTTTTGATGAATGGTGGAGAAAAACTCTTCTTTTTCCCTGAAATGGTGTGCTTGCACAGTTGCTGCTTTTCTTTATTAAACATGCAAGCCAGAGGTTTCAGGTTGCCAGGCCTTTCAGTGATGTCTTTAAAAGAGCTGCATTACAGAGGCATTTTCTATACATCTTTTTCCCAAGAGAGGAAACCAAGGCATTCAGCTTGAGAATGAACTTCACAGAAGAAATCTCTGTATCTGACCTCACATGTATTGGCAGGAGTCTCCAGCAGTTTCAGCATTCTGAGTAACTGGTTTGAAGACCTTAACCTCTTGAGGGTGCAGCCTCACACTGCATTTTGCTCTACGCACATCTGCTCTGCCTGTCAGTGACTGCCAAAAAGAGGAACTCCTTTTTCCTGTTCCCTAAGTGTCATTATTTTTTTTTCTGCTGTCTCTCTTGCAGTGGAGCTAATGATCATGTAGCTTCAAGATGTGTTAGGTAATTTCTCAAATCCCAAAGAAAATGAACTCTGGTCTAGAATTAGTGACTGCTAGATCTGACTGAGAGGAATGAATGCACAGCGTGAGGTGGCAGTAAAGGAAGGGAGAAAGCAAACCCACCCTTTCTAAGGCAACCTTCAGTTACTGTAATTTGGATAAAATATAATATGGGAATGCATCTTCAGAGAGGAAGAAATTTCCTAGAATTTTGGCTTTGGATCAATCACTGTCTCCATGGCCATCATCTGTAGTGCTTATGGTTGCCAGTATCTTTAGGGGATGTAAAGAATAATTTTATCTCTTTTTAAAAACCAAACCCAAACAAAAAACCATCATAAAACCCAGCAAGTCGTGTACTCCAGGGGAAACATGTTTTGTTCAGTCTGCTAGTCAGTTATTAAAGAATCCCAGCAGATGACTGAAGGTGGGGTATCTCAGTTCATCACAGCCTGCCTTCACTACAGGATTTGATATTGCTGTCCCCATGACAGTGGTTCAGCTTCCTTCACTTACCACAATACCATTCCCAATGACTTTATTGGTGACAAGCTTATTACTAATGGTTCTTTTTCTTTTCCTGAAATTATTTAGCAGGATAATGAACTGATGGTATATTTGGTACCATATTTCCCACTGGTGAAGGATCTGTAAAGTACCATAAACGTTTTAAGTGTGTGTAGTGTCTAGAAAATTAATGCTATCCTTCCTCTCAGATTTTGTCTTGCCTACGTATGCATTAACCAGAAATACCGATATTGCTCTTGTCCTTAGTATAAGAGAAAACTTCTATTAGTATAAACTGTCAGTTATTCATGCTGAAATCATTCATATATAAGTAGTAATCATTTTAATTTGGCAAGCCAAGTAACTGAAATGAAGGCTACCCAGACTGGAATATTTATTTTTCACTTCTGTGTGATTCCATAGCAGAATCTTACTGTTGTAGAAACGGGTTCCTCACTAAGGATAATAACACTTGGGAATGCCCAATTTAGCAGTGCAGTCATAGATATACCAATTGTGTTCTTGAAATCAGAAAGAGTCTTCTTGTTTTATATAGCACAGGACTTGAATCCTTCCCAAGACACTTTGTACATAACACTAAGAAAATGAGAGGATGTGATTACAGAGGATCTCTAATTTAATGACCTCATATTTATAGACTTGTTAACAATCTTATAGACCTTACGTCCTTAGAATTTATTCCTGGGAATACCACAACAGCTTGATAGTTTTCCTGATAATGTTATGATGAACATTTGGTGGCAATATTCTGGTTCCTTATTCACTCAACTTTATGCTGTTAAGAGCCAGCAACCACTTCAGAAAAATAGCTTTTCAGGTTTTGAGTAAATTATGTATTTGTATTAACTGTGGAGCCTTTTTTTTCACCCGAAATGAAATATTTGAGTACCTAAACGTAGAAGAAGAACCGTAACTTTTTTTCATTTTGTGAAGTGTGCTGTGCAGATATCTTTTATCACTTGGATCCTATTCTTGATATTCAGTGTCTAGAATCATCAATATTTCAACATTTTTACCACACTTTTAGGCATGAGGAAACATAATGCATATACTGATGTTTAACAGACCTTGCTAAGCAGAAGTTCCTAGCTTGAATGTGCTGGATGTGCAATTCTCTACTATGAGAGAAGTACCTGTATAATACAGACAAAGGAATCACTATACAGATTAATAATACTTCTTTCACAAGTTCCTAAGACCCTGAATTGGTTACTCTGGTCATCTGTGAGCTTTGTGACTTAGTGATAAGGACTTCAGAAGCTGTGCATTCCTTAGTCCTGAGTTGGCAGCAGTGAGTTCCTTGCACACTCAAGACTGGGTGTTATTCTAAGCATGTGAAATCCTGGCCTCTTAAGGTTTCTATGTGTGTTTCTTCTTTTGCTTTATGACTTGAATTAACAGTGAAAGGAAACATTTAGTTGTAGGGAAGAGATACAATGTTGGGTCACAAATCAACATAAATGAAGGAGCATGTATTTGTGCACCCGTTTTTTTTTTTTCCATGCTACACCAACGAATTATGTTTTATAAGGGATTTGACTTGATAGGTTAAATCTGATGCATTTTCCAAGTTTTAAATCTTTATTTTGCAGTGTCATCAGTCATTGCGTAGTAGTGCTATATGCGTGGCTATGCATAGAGCTGGGAGTTTCCTCCAGTAAGATTCCCAGGCAGGTCAGAAATTTTAGGCTCTCCCTCTTACTGAGAAGGTTAGGGTTACAAGGTCTAAGTGCCTTTTTTGTATCTGTTGCTAGATCACAGTGGAGTGACATTAATAAAGTGATCTAAATAAAAATTACACATTTTAAGCTTCAGTAACTCTTCATCATAGGCCAGTAACTATGTGAGGTCCATCCAAAATGACTTTCAGTTAAATATGATTTACTCTGGAGCATTTTCAGAACTAAAAATAATTGCTCCATTCATAATATTAATAAGCTAAAAGTACATACCCAGATATTCTGGTTCAGTGTCCCAGAAATTTGTATGATTGAAAATCTTTGGGGTTTTCTTCTTTTTTCTTGGAAATTGTAATGTTGTAGTTTGTCTCAAGTTATTATTGACTCTTCTGGAGAGAAAAAAAACCTTAAGGGAAACACATTTTGGATTTAAAAAATTGCTTTAAACTTCTGGTAAAAATTGTACTCATTGACTTCAGTGAGATGAAAAAGTGGCCTTTAATTTCCAACTTATTACTCCATGTTACGTTGGCAGAGCCAGTAATTACTAGATCTGATGTTTATGTTTTGCCACTTGAAATTTGATTTACTTCAGTTTTTCCATTTGTCTAAAAGTAGATGGGTTGTTTCTTGCTCTGGAGTAGAGTGTACTTTCCCATTAGATGGCTGGTAAGTATTTTTAAATACAAGGTTTTCTGCATCATCTAAGTTGAATTGTGGCTTAGCTAATTTATAATTCTAAAAAAATTAATTTATCTTTTATTATTTTCTTTGCATATCAGATATTTTTGTTATTTTAATGAAATCCACAAGGCTTTTTTCAACCATGGAATTTATTCATCTAGGATATGGTACTTCATATTATTTATTTTTCTTCTTCTGCCCAATCCCTGAATGGGTTGTTGTCCATGTTTGCTTGGAGCAAATAGAAGTCACTCTTTGGCAGTCTCTGGGTCTGATGCTTGGGAGAACTGCTGTCATCGAAACTCAGAGTCCATATATATAAACGTAGAGATAAACACAAGTTAGCAGTGTCCTCTGCTGGCATAGACCACTGTGCTTGCTGAGTAAGGGTTCTGCTCCATAACATTTGCAAAGAACAGCTTCCCACACGTGTGTCTGTATAGTCCTGTCATTCTCAGTTGTTTATATCGTCTAGTTACTCTGCCTACTAATTTTCAACTTCACCTTACATGCCACAGAAGACTACCTGATATGACTTTCTTGATGCATATAACCCTTCATTTTTCATTCACCCTAATCCACTTTATAAACGTGTGTGCCAGCCAGTGAACTACTAATCGGCAAGAAAAGTACAGAGTTGCTCTACTTAACTTGTAAAGTGAATATTCTCAAACCCATGATTTTTTGAACAGAGCATGAGATGATCTTCGACAAACTGGAGAGATAGGTATCCATGGGTCTGTTGCAGTCGAGATCTATGTGTAAAGCTACATATGCAAGAGACAGGTCTGGCAACCTGTGCTCTTTGTGTCCTAGAAAGAAGGAGATTACCTGTCCTCTGTCCAGATGGAAGACAGCACTGTGCATTGTTCCAGATGTTCCATAGTTTATGCATTACAAAAGAACAAGATGGGATTAAAAATGGATGATGCATAGCATTATCATTCTATTTCAAATTAGTTTACCTAGTTTAATTCTTCTTTGGAAGGTAGTTACTTTAAAGTAAAATTATCATATTTGCTTTTGTTTTTTAAGGGGAAAATTTCCCCTGAATAGGTGACTATGACCTTATAGTGGACATTAGGAACAGTGATTTCCATAGGAAATGCCTATTATGGTTTCTAATACTACAGTTATATTCACATAATATGATGCAAGTTTGCATTTTGTGTCAGCAAAGGGAACAGATTCAAGGCTGCATCTTCAGGCTTAACATAGGCATCTCCTGTCTGTTTGTTTTGAGTGCTTAACCATGCTCTCCATGTAGATTTAATATGTAATACATATCAAGAGTAGTGATTCAAGACTGTAAATTTTTATTGTAAATTTCTTCCATATTATGTCTGGCCTCCAAATATCAACTGGTATTTGCTTGTGGATAAATGTGAAATTATTTTGTATTTAATTCTGGCTTTTATTATAAAACAAAATTATTTTTCCCCAAATTACTTGCTGCATGTGATATGACAGCATTAAAGAAATGTATGCTATTAGATTTTCTATCTTAGTCAATAGGGCCGTGGTCATAGTATTCGTGTATGATGCTGTTGAAAACTGTATGCAAGTTGGAAAGAAATCTGTTATGATGTGCTTTGTTGCTTCTCTTAGTTAATATTTTATCTTGGAAAAACTATCCGTTCTCTCCTTTCACTGAATTTAGGCTGCTGAACTAGCTGAGAGAGAGAAGTTGGAAAAGAACCAAAAAATGAAAGATGATATGAATGAAATTTCCAGCCTGCTTCAAGGAGACTTACTTTCTGAAAACCCTGAACAAGCCGTCAGTTCCTTTGGTAGACATCGTGTGATCACAGATCGATGGAAGGGAATGAATCAGGATCAGCTGATGGCAATCCGGTACTCTCAACAGCAACAAGTTCTGGAGAAACTGGTATTTAAGCTTACATGCATGTTCTGTATTCCTGGTTGTAATAATATTATAGATGATGTTTGCAGAAGAAAATATTATTGTTTGCCCTGCATGTCCCATTACAAGACTGTGTTTTCCATTGATCTGAATTTCACCCAAACTTTAACCAATCAAACTGAACACAGTGTGTCTGAAGCAGCTGGGAAATGTCACAGAACAGCAGGAGTGGGCAGCAGCCCTGGAGTTGGGCTGGGAGGACGGTTGCTGTGGAGCCAAAGGGGCCTGGGGGATCTTGGGGCATGGCCCATGGTGGCCCAGCTGAGGAGCAGGGTCCTGCACGGCCTGAGAGCCAGGCTTCATGGTGCAGTTTAGGCCTTGAGACTGCAGGAGATGCCTGCAAGGGATAAGCAGGAGTAGGCTGCTCCATAGGGTTAGAAGAGCCAGGAGTTAAGGGTGAGAGCAGGGCAGGCTGGAGCAGTGTTCTCATGCTCAAGGATACTCAAGGAAGACGAATAGAGCAGGTCCAGTGATCCTGCTCATGCATATTTCATAGCCTTAAAAGTTCATGAATGCAAGAGGATTTCCTTTCTACCATCCCACGCATCTGACCCATGCTCCGGGATAGAATTACAACAGAAAAACTAATATTGCTAATAATTGCTGCTTTAAAGGTGGATGGAAGCAGGCAGTCAAAATGAAGAAATCTACCCTTCCTAGGCAGTCATGAGGGTACAGGACTAGGTATTGTGAAGTAGGAAACTAATTACCTCCTCATTCAGTGTAGAGGCTGGATTCATAACAGCTAATGAATAGCTGTTCAATTTTATTTTTTAAATCCCTACAATACCATATACTACACTATGTCTTACCTACTGATGTTATTAAAGCTGAAGATAGAACTGTCATTTTCCTGGCTCTCCTATGACCTTAAAGTGAACCAATTCAGGTAGTTATGCTGGCAGAAAATGAGCCCCACCAAGAAAAATGAGTTTTTTGCAGGTCTCTTTTCTTGAGTCAGTTCAATGTGATGTCAGCCAAGAAGTGAGGAAATGGTAGTGTAACAGGTAGGGGCAGAAGAAAAAACAGTTTGGGTCTACTCATCTGGTGTTGGTGGCTAAGTTATTATGCTGAGTTAGCTGTATTATAAGCCATACTCGTGACTACTAACTTCTGACCTCAACAAGTTACAACTCTTGTTAACAAGAACTTAAAAAAAGAAAAACAACAAGCAAACCTATTTTGCTGCTCTGGGTTTTTAGAGAGAGCAAATATGTCAGAAAGAAATAGTAATTGACTGCCAGGCAGCAGATGCTAATTTTCTTACCTTGTGCAGAGGTAGGAGTCTTATCTTGCTCTGTGGAAAAGGATAGCTTTTTCATCTACAGTATGTTCTGCCTCATGCATGGGCTTCTACAATGCACTGGAAGGGCTTACTTTTTCTCTCTATTTCAAATGCTACCCCTAGCGTTTAGTAAAGGCAAGCAAGTTTGTTTGGATGAATTTACCAATTGGACTATATATACCGATTAATCTTTCAACAAAGAGAAAATGAAGCATTTTTTTCACTTCTGTAGAGACTAAAAGAGGAAGAACGCCGAAGAGATGCTGAATGGGACAGGCAAAGTTTACAGGCTGCACGAGCACAGCTGGTTTTAGAGCGGCATCAACAACGACAGAATCGGGAACATCGCCGAGCTTTAGATAAAATAAATGCAGAGCTATCTCAGGAGCAGAAATCAAAGTACGTACCAGAAGAGTTTTCTTTCAAATAAAACTATTTACTGTTAACACAATAGCTTGGCTTTCAAAGACCTTTTTTACTTGTATTGTTTGTTATTTTTTTTAATACACTTGTTATAAGTTTAAACTTTTTAAAAAATCAACAATTCAGCTTAAATGTGTTTTTCAGTACTACTTAACCAATCTTCAAAGAGTAGGCAATGATTGTTACTGACTTACATGTATGATTTACATGATTAGTAGCTGGAATTCTTAAGTGTTCCACTGACAACAGATGGTTTATATGGATAGGAAAATAGACAATAAATGCAATTAACTATGCAGAAAATTATTATTACCAGATGTAAAACAGTACAGGTTCTTTAAATTTACCTTAGTTTTCTGAAACAAAACAAGATGGGTATCAACTGGCTTCAGTAGAACTGCCAATTTCTGATGGCTCTGGGTTAAGCTAATGGCACAAACGGAGTTTTTCCATTATGTATGACAAAACTAGATGATTAGCTAAACACTGGACGTGTCTTGGCGGACAGGTCTTGTGTCTGCTCTAATGGGAAAGGAGGAAGATAATATGTGAAGGAAAAAAAATCAAACCAATGGATTCAGTGTTCTAATCTTCCAGTCTTTTTTTTTTCTCTCTTTTTTTTTTTTCATTATGCATGCATGCATACATTTTGCAAAAGAATTTCCAGTACCTGGCACTTTCCTATTTTGAAAGCAAACATTCGGAATTGTGTTAATTTAGGTTTTCACTGTGAGATTTTGGGAAGGTTATTTTAGGATGAAAAAGTTTGCTATATTGAGATGTGACATAAATTTTGGAGAAAAACATCTAGTTATATTTAATTCCATTTCTAGTAATTCTGAATTATATGAGCATTTATGAATGTGTATGCCTTACATCTTCTTTAGGTTTCTCAGGTTACTTCTATGTTATAATGAGAAAACATTTACTAACTGCATTTTTAAAAATTTATTTCTAGGAACATTTATCTTAAAGAAGAAGCATATTCAAATTTTCCAACGAGCCAGTATTATGCACAGTTTAATACAACCAGCCGATGATATTCTGGATACGTCAACCTGTAATACACAGAAGTATGTAGACATATTAAAATTTTTAATTGAGCAGTCCCATGTTTTACTATTTTTATCTGTTCCCTACCCTGTTCAAACAAGGCACTCAAACTAAAGGACGGTCTGCTAGGCCACATCTGTGCTAAGAAGAGGAAAACATTGTAATAAGTTTTTAAACTTGATTGTTCTTCTAAAAAGTACCAGTAGATTCAGTAGTAAGTTGTTTGACTATTGTGTCTCAGGCTTAACTGTAACATTTACATTATCTATCCGTCTAACATTACATTATCCATCTGTGTTTAGAAATCAATTTCTGGAAAGGAATCACAATTTAAAATACAATGCTACTTAACACAGCTTGGTCAGAGGGGAATGCTGCCTGACATAGATCACAGGTGATGTATGCCTAGCAGATTCTATAGGAGGGAAGAAAGATGTCCTAGGCAGAAAGTTTTGTGTGTGATTTTTGGAGAGGTTTCTTTGGTTTTTTGCGGGTTTTTTTGTAAGCAAAAAAAGCAGGACACAAAAGCAAGCAAGGAGGAAGAAATGGACAAGTTGGTTCAGAAGTATTGCTTTTATTTCCTGAATAGTAGGAATAAGAAGAGAGGATGTGGATATTTACCAAGGTGATTATAGCAATGAGGTATGACACAGAAATGGAATGTGTCTTATAGTAAGTGGGGAAAAGTATGGGAGAAAGTATTCCTGTGTATGCTGTCACCCATTAGAAATAATGGAGAAAATTTAAGGGCAGTGTGCTTCTGAAGGAGAGTGTAGGGAGTGTTTACAGATACAATGAAAGGGGTGGTGGGTGGGAGCAGGCATGCACCAAACAAAACCAAGGAGAAAAATCTCAGCTTGTGTGGGGTAATTCAGGGAAACAGTTAGCTTCCTGTCCTTATGGTTACAGAATTGACTTAGCAATGGAAGAACCAGTCAATGATATTCAAAAAAAGCGCGAGTGAAACACATGAAAAGAAAATAGGGATAAGCAATGTAAGAAAAGAGAAATGGATGATGGAAACATCCAGAAAATGAAATCCAGAAGGTAAAGAGATGACACACAGAGGACTGGAAAAAGGGTTGGAAGACTTAATGATGTAAAACAGAATGAGAGAGAGATGACCAGAGATTCAGCTAAACATCCAAGACCTCTAAGAGACTGTGAACCCTTAATAAAAATCAAGGCCATTTATGAGAATAAGTTTTGAAATAAGTATGTGTAGCTTGCCAGAATCTGGGATGTAAACTTGGAGTAGAAACATCATGATGATATTGGCATGGAGTCCTCTGATTGATCAGGATAAGCAATAACTTCAAATCCTGATGAAACAGGTTGAAGACAACTGCACCAAGCTAAGTAGGACAGATGTTTAAAGAAACTGAAGCTGAGGTAAATTCTAGTGAGTTATTCTCATCTTTGTGAAAATAATGAAGAATGCATGGTTCTCAAGATAGCTATTAGGAGGATTTTGAGATGTTTGAAGAAAGCATTCATTGAAAGGGGACTATTCAAACAAGTCTGTCTGCATTCCTTGAAAGGGGACTCTTTTTCGAACAGGTCTGTTTGCTCCGCTGAAATAGTGGCCCTGTGGGATCAGGCTGATATGACTAATTACCGTTTTGAACCAGGTAATAACAACAGAATTTTGGAAAAGACCATCATGTTAATCCCTCTAGATGGAGAGGAGGAAGAAAATCAAGAAAGGAGAATATAAAAATGAGTAAAGAAGTTTCTTGGGACAGGATAACCCACAGCAAAAAGATATGTCTCAGTTTTAGTATATTAATACAACTGGGATTAATTGCAGGATGGATAAAAACTAGGTAGAAAAGCAGTATAGCTGGAAAACAGAAACTGAAGAATATGCTATTCAGAAAGTTGGAACATAAAGCTGAGAGAGGATCACACTTGCACCGTTAATGATGAGCTGGACTACAAAGAAGTAAGAAGGGATGGTATTAAACAGATTCTAATGTGACAGCATTTGGAGATTCATTTATTTGTCAGGCTGGGATTCACGTGTGTGTTGATGTCTTAATAGTATGACCAAATACCGTATTAAATTGACACTCTCAGAAGTGCACATACTTGTCTTAGAATAGAAAGGCCATCAAATGGGGCGGGAGGATAAAACAGTAGGCTAACTATAGTAGTTTTAATTCAACTAGAGCGAGTTTTGATCTGTGTTGAATATCTCAAGCTCTGACTTTTTTTTTTTTAACTAACATTTTAGTTACCTGACAGAAAAATGAATAAAGAAAGTGTTGAAAAGTTTGTGAAGTTGTCTTCATTTGTCCAACCTGTGTGAGTAGGTATAGTGGACCTAGTCAGGTGACATTTGAGTTTCCTTAAGGAAGGACTATATGATTAAAGGCTTTTGTACTTTTACTGCTGAGTACTGAAATAAGTAGACAAGTTGATTTAAAAGAGCATTAACTGATTATAGGTGCTCTTTGAAAATGTTCATTGGATTACATTACTGAGGTAATATACTTTGTGATATTTCTAATAAATACAGTAGTGAAAAAGACAGTATCTTCTTTATGAGGATCTGGACAGCTAATTGGAATAAGTACTACTCACAGCTGTTGGAAGCAAAGGGCTAGCAACCGTCTCTTTAAAAAAAAAAAGTTCCATTTTTTAAACAATAAAAACTTTTTCAAAAACCGATTAAAAAGTTCCTAACACTCATCAATTCCTGTTACCGTTCTTACAATTAGCCAAATTAATTAAATGCAGGTCCTACAAAGTTGTCCACATGTTAAATGTTCTTCATGGAGCATCACTGAAGTAATTTGGATAAGATGTACGTGCTAGGATCTGATTTCAGGAAGGAAAATGATGATCAGTACCTATCATGTTTAAATTTGTATTTTAATTTTTTTAAACTTTCCTTGTATCATGGTTTTCTGCACTACTGATACTCACTTTGGATTAATAATTTGGGAAAAGGTATGTATTTGAAGTTTAAAAAAGAAGTTACAGTTGTTGAACTGAGTCCAGTATTCTACTTTTTCTTGGTATTTTTTTACACTTGTATTTTTCATAATTTCGTACAGTGCATGCACAAAAGCTTTTCACTTATTCCTAGAAGTAATTTCATATTAGAGACATTTTCATATTAAGCTACATTTCTTTGAATATTGTATATTATGTGATAGCTGAAATTTTATTTCCTTCTCTGAAGAGAGGCTAGCATGGAATTGATCTTTCTATAGCAACATCAAAAAAAAAAAAAAAGGTTCTAATACTATTGAATTCATGGATGTTAATGATAGCAACAAAATTTGCCTAGCTGATGTTCCTGAGGCTAATGATTATTCCCTGCCGGATCTATTCATTCTCTCATCTGTTTTTATCTAATGTTGTTGTATACTTCCTGAGTTACATCTGGGACATCCTTTTAACAATACCTACTAGCTTTTAATATTCAAAGTTTATACTTCTATAACGTCGTATATTAAACATTGACAGTATTATTTCCACACTGAAAAGGCAAGTATTAACTTTCATGAGCAGGTCACCGCCTATAGCTCATAATATTATTTCACTCATATAATTGTATTTCCTTTTAGTTTTGCTGTAAGCAAGATTCATGTATCAAAAAAGAGATTGGATCTAGAGATGAACATAAACAGGCAGGTAAAGGGGTGAAGAGTGAAAGTGGTATCAGCAGAATTTACATGCACCTTAGGAAAATGCAAGTCCATGATCCTGTTGGGCAGGATAATGGTGATTACTTTCAGGGAAAGAAAACACAAAAATACTCTGGCTGTTGTAGATGCCATCAATGTATGTTAAGTGACCTTGCTCCCTGCTGTGGGGAATTTCTCTGTCCGAAATCTGGAGCAAAGCTCTGACCCAAGGAAATTCTTAGTTAATGTAAAAGATTCTCATGGCAATCAGTGGGCTTGGATATGTTTGTAGTTCTTTAATGTTTGTATTAGATTGGTATAAATCTTTCTGTGTTTCACTGGAACATTAAGTAGCAAATCTAAATGAGATACACTGAAAAGTATATCTCACTGTTTGTGACAGAGCGCAAAGTGTGTAATTAAGTCTTCAAAATTATAGTAATTGGTGTGAGCAAATGAGTTTAAAATTCTGTGTATGGTTATCCTTCTTCCATTCCTTTCTCTAAAGAGGGACTAAGAAATGTGACAGAATATGTAACTAAGTTATCATCCTCTCTTTGATAGAGGAGTATTAGTTTCTAGCAAACTGTCTCAGGGACTTCCAGAGCTCTAGGTGGTTATTACATCCAGTAACTGTGATAGAAAAGTCTTAGACTTTTTGAATCCACATAAATTTATCATCCAGGATGTATTGTTGCAGACTCCATACCTTTTGTTTGGTTTTGAACTTGACATCTTGAAGCTTTATTTGGTGCTTGTTAATTGTTTTATGAAAACATTTTTATAAGGCAAACAGGAGTTACCTGTATTCTTTACAGTTTTTTAGACCTCTGTCACATCACCATTTAATCTTCCCTTTTTCTAGGCTGAAGAATCCTTAGTTGGTTCAGTTATTCCTCACTGAAAAGCTGTCACATAGATTTCTCAGTCCTTTTTAACCATTTCAGTACTTTTAATAATTCTACTATATAATCTTTTTGAGATGAGGGCATTAGAATATTGTGTAATAATGATATTTTCTATTTTATTCTATATTTTCCATAGTATATATATGTATATTTACATATAATCCCAATATCTTTTTTGTTTTCTTGGCCGTTGTTGAGCACTAAGATGCATTTCTATAGAAAACTATACTGTAACTCAGAGATCTCTTTCCTCAGTGGTATCAACTAGCTCAGGGCCACCAAAATACATATAAAATTTGGGTTGTGGGGTTTTTTTTTTTGTATGCATTACTTCGGGGGTTTTTTGTATCAAACTTCACCTACCATTTTGTCTCCCCGTCGCTCAGTATCACCTAAGTTCTTGTGCAGCTCTCCAGCTTTTTACTACATAGGTAGATTAATATGATCAGTAAATTATATTATCAGAATATTTACTTCCTTTTTCGGTATGTTGAATAGCATTTTACCTAGGACAAGGGCTTGTGGGACTTCACTAGTTATTTCCCTTCAAAGCGGACCATTCATTCTTGGCAACCTGTTACTGTCCATTTTGTTACACTGTTCTGTAATCTCTGTTAATTAACCAGTATGTTCCACATAATAAAGGATTCTGGTTTGGAAACATCCCTACTCTCCACCACTGTGAACACACAAAAAATTCTTAAATCTGTTTGCAACGACCTTATTTCTTCTGACTGCTGCTCTTATAAATTTCATCTCCTACAGGCTTCTCTTTCAGGTTACCTGCTACTGAGGTATTCAGAAACGAATACAGATTTTATGCCTTCACTTCAGAGATCCTTTAATTTTTTTTTTTGGTCTGTGTTATTAAGTTTTATATTTAACTTGACGGAGTTCATTTTTTTCACCGCTGCTTCTGACACTGACCACTGGAGGTAAGATGGTGTCCTTGAAAAAGTTTACTTTGTTTCCTAATGATGCTTGGGGAAGTTTTGTTCTCTCTAAGGTCTTGATAATGTTTAATTTGCTTACTTTTTTTTTAGTAGTTATTTTCTTGACTACAAATTTTCATAATCTCTAACAAATAAAGTTAAAAGATCATGTTGTTAAAAATATTTCCACTGGTTTTATTTTACTATATAGGTGAGAGAGAAAAAAATAAATGAAACAAACACACACACACACCCCCCTTAGCCTCGTGACAGTGGGCAGTTTATTTTCTTCCAAGAATGTATGAATTTTCCAGTTCAATCAGTTAATGTAAAGAAAAATAAATCTGCTGTTTTATTTGCTATTTTACAAGAAGATATGGCTAAGATATGACTAAGTTGTGATAATGTAATGTTATCTCTTTCTTCAACTTATAAAACTTAGGAAAGCCTAGTAAAAGTCTTGCAAGTATTAGTGAGCTTTGGATCAGAGAGAGTAAGCAAGCATCAGCTCTTTGTTGTTCAAAAATCAGAAATTACTGCAATTAAACATCACAGTAGCTAATCAAAGACAGCTTTGAAGTAAAATTTATGGAAGTAAAATTATTCAAGTTTGAAGTGTTATCTCCAAATTAATCAAAACATGCTGAGAAACAAAGCAAATTTTCAGTTTAAAAAACCCAACAGAATATCATAAATCCAAAAGGAGTAAACAGACCTTATAAAATAATTTCTTAGTGTTTATTCTGGCTCAAGTTTGACCCTTCACTAAGTTTCCTCATCTGTTGACTTGAGTAAAATGAACCTCTGCACTGTACTAATCAGAATTAAGCCTATTATATTACTAAATTTTGTATTTGTTTGGGTAAATTACATTCTATTTATATCATCGCAAGTCATTAAATTCTGTATAAATAGAAGAAATGTCTACTGGAAGAGTGCAAATCTTCGTGTGTAAGGTTGGTATACTAATACGGATTTTAAGGAGCTCACTTACTAAATTGCTGCTATTATTTTGCCAAGTTGCATAACAAGTATTGGAGACTCAAGTTAGTAGTAGTAAAGAGATTTCTGCTCTTGTAAACAGCCATTTCAAATACTGAAATATGATTATAGAATGAGAAAAAGCAATAGTTCTCTTTTTCTATTCTGTTTTGTATTTCTGTGAGGATCTTGATATTTCTCTTTTCAAAGGAATTCTTTTTGGAATACTTTCTCAGTGTTTAGCTATTTGTGTTAAACTGAAGATAGTGTTTAGTATCAAATTCAATTTAGAGGACATTAACCTCAGAACTTGGCAATGTAGGCAGATATTTTGCATAATCACAAATTTAATTTACAAAGCAACAAGGCAAACTATTCATAGACAAAGGGGCATATAGATTTTAAAGTTGGAAAAAATATTTTCTGAATGGGAAAAAAATTCTGAATGGATAAACTACATTTTACTAAGATGTCCTGGGTTTTCTGCTGCAAGGGCAAAGTTAAGTTTTATTTGCAGCTTTTAGTGAAACGTTACTAGTATTTTTTTATCTAATGTTACTTTAGTAATGCTAATAAACAAATAAAAGCACTTAATGAGGGAAGCTAGGTAGTTCTGGTTTTCCTACTGTAGTTTTACTGTTTTTTAATTGCTTCTCATTTACCTCCACATTTATTTCCTGAGGATACTGTGTTCATTCCCAGCCCTGTAATGCAACAAAACTGCTTCAAATTCTTGAAGCAAGGAAATTTTCTGTATGAATTAAGGAGAAATTTAATGTTAAGTCTGTTCCAGTAAAATTTCTGTGTGATTTCTGTCATACCATGTTGCAATTATTAATGGAGGGAAATGCTTTTCAGATGACAGCACATGGAATCGGGAAAAATTTAATATCTAGCAGACATTCTACTCGAAGGCTGATGTACTGGGAGTATGCAGTGATCATTTAATCAGGATAGATATTGCTTTTTGGAAGCAGAGTTTTATCTAAATATGAATTTGCTTAAGGGTTGGTTTAGCTTACTGAGTTTTAGTTAACTTTATTAAATAGACTATCACTGTTGTTCTGTAAGTTTCTGATGCTACAGATATATTTCTGCGCCTATTTTTGCATGAATCTTTTAAGTATTTTTTTAGGACTTTAGCATAGGTTTTTTGGTTTAAATACTTATTCAAATATACTGTCCTTCTCTTTGCTAGATTTATTACAAGAGTTATTAAATGGGACTGCATTGCACAGCCAGACACATTACTGCTTCTACGGGCTACCTGCATTTTATGCAGCCAGCTTCAGAAAGATACTCCTTACTGCAGTTTAAAGCCATAGTTCTTCTTGAGTAACTAC
The DNA here is from genome assembly GCF_000687185.1 of Egretta garzetta. Classification (NCBI taxonomy): domain Eukaryota; kingdom Metazoa; phylum Chordata; class Aves; order Pelecaniformes; family Ardeidae; genus Egretta; species Egretta garzetta. The sequence goes on from NW_009258671.1 coordinate 8,556,980, forward strand.
AAGCCAGGAGAACTGTTCAGAATATATACAGGAGACCAGTCATGAAAAGTGAGTGCCATATGAATATATATTTTGTCACAGTTCTAGAGAAATAATGTGTTAGTTACTTCACTGATACATAGAGGAAAAATGTATTTGCATGACTATTTGCCAGGCAGGAGAGGAGGACATTACTGTTAGAATTTTTCTTGTTATTGATGCCCTAACTCAGAAATGTAATGCTGCTTAGCAAAGTTATAGTGAACTCTGACCCTGAGCAATCTAATTCCTGTGGCTTCTTATTAGCAATCCTAATTCTTCACAGAAGAAACCACAAAAATCATGTCTGTAGAGGAAACCACAGAAAATAAACAGCAGCCACTAGACGTCATAGTAGAAATTGCACAATTGCAGTTAGCACAGCAAAAAATGCTCATGCTAAGCTCCAAAAACTTATCGCGCCCTTCTTTCTATCCTTAGAGAAGTTGGATAAGAGCAAGTAATTATTTTTTGATAATACATGATCTAATCTAATTATGCCATTTTGCAATAATACAAGTGAGTGGAAATATTGAGGATCCAAATATGTCATTATTGCACCAACTTGAAACAAAACAGCACTCCAATATGTGCTCTGGCTTTCTTAACAGAATACTTGCTGTTACAGTATTGGTGTTTGAAATCTGTTAAAAAAGAAAGAGTACTGTAAGTCCTAGCTATCTATGATACAGCACATAAAAATGGAAATTATTTAGCTTTGAGCTTTATTAAATTTTCTATGACCTTTTTCCATCAATACAATTTAAGAGTAAATTCATACCACTTCCTTAATTGAAAAGACTAGGAAGGAAGCAAGGATTGGAAAATACTGCATGTACAGGAAAAGTTGACAAAAAGAAACGGCCAGCTACATAAAGGTATTACCATTTTTTTAAACAAAAGATTTCACTGGTAATATTAAAATATCAGCTGTTGGTTTAATGCTGTCACTGGCAATTAATCAATGAGATATTGAAATATAGATGTCATGAAAATTGGTTAAAATACTTGAAACCAATGACACTGCTCTGGAATCAGGATGAGTGAGGAAATTAGTGGAAAGATAGATGAGAAAACAGTAAAACTGGTGAATGGTTTAATACTGTAGTATATGAAAAAACTCACTCAAAAGAAACTGTGCAGAGACGTAATAATTGGAGTTTGATTGTTTTACCCATTTGCTACTCAGCAGTCACCAGCAAACCATCTAGCTAGAAAATGCTGTCTGTCTTATCACATGCAGAAGGATCTGCTGTCATTTCCCAGGTTCATGCTCCTGCTGGGATAACAGTCAGCCTGAAGCAATGAAAAGTTTGAGTTGTGAATTCTTGCGAGATTCAGGTCTCCCTGTATTTGTAGTTATCTGAGTCCAGCGCAGAGATCTGAGTACTAAGTCTACACTCAGGGTAACTGAAATTGCAGCAGGTCAATTTTTTAGCCTATCACTGCATATATGAGCGTGTAATGTGTAAGTGTAGATGCATATATGTACACATAAATGAAACTGCAGTTTTCAAAGCTGTCTGTTTAGCTCCCGCTGACTTTAAACAAAAAAAGAAAACCAAAAAACAGGGCTTCCGGAAGGATGGCCAGCAATAGAGTCCATTCTGACAGAGATCATAAGCTTTTTTCTACAAAGAAAATGGTTTTCATTGAAAGCTTAAATGACTGAAGAACGAGAGATTCTGCCAAGGCTAGCCAAGTGTTATACAGCTGGTGTAGAGCTGGGAAATAGCTTATTTCTTCAACAAACTGCATTAAGGCGGGGTCTAAAGGCTCTTAGCTTTACTATTTTTGAGACCTTACTAGGATGGATAGTGGTTCTTAGAAAACTGAGAGCATTAGTCATGTATGGTTCAAGCAAGTGAGCTCTGGCAGTGTATACCTATGTAAGTTTAAAATGTATATAGTATGTGAATGCCTAACCACTGAGTGGAACCAAAATTTCATCCAGTATCTCTCCCTGTTGTTTTTTGTTTTGTTTCATTCCCTTTCCCAATAGGCCCCACATAAGGCCTTCAGTAGGTATATTTTATATATAAAAAAAGGAGAAGATGGCATTACTAGAACCTCACTTGTTAGATTGTCCATCAAATGATGGAAGAAAACATGACAAATTAAAGACAAAAACAGAGGGAAAAGGTCGTAAACTCTTTTCTTGAGGGACCTATGTTACATTGTAAGATCTGGAAAGAATGGGAAAAGGATCTAAACAATCAACAAGTGGCAGTACAGTAAAAATTCATGAATCTTTTCTAGCAGATTTGAAATGAAAAGTAAATGAAAAATCTCTAAAGCTTTCAAAAAGCCACCAAATTAACATAAGTGCTAATATTGTTAGTAGGAGAAAGTTGCTGTTACATAATGTATACTTTAATTCTAAAAGCTGAAGAACACTCATTTTAAAAGTGTTTGCTTACTGCACATTTTTAGTTAGCAAAACTGTGTGCAGACATGAAAAATATAAATAAAGGACTTGTGTTTCCTGAAAAATATTAACACACAATGTGGAGTCAACAAAACAGCAGGTTTTCTTCATTCTTAGTTGCCACCCAGTACTAGGATGATAAGCCATTGGTAGCACCTCATGTAGAATATAACTATAGTTTTCCGTAAGATGATGAGATGGAATTTCATTGATACAAGCTTAGTGGCAAGGTTTGCCTTAGACAAGGGAAAACATATCTCACACTAGTTAACTAAATAATCTGTGTTTTCAGATATCTAAGCAAGAAACAGAATGGAAAAAAAAATTAAAATAATTGAGTAAATAATAATTGATGAAAAATCAGAAACAGCACAGCATGGCTGTATGAAAATCTGAGTAAATTATGAAAGTAATAAGTGATACTTCCAATTTTTGCACTTTTGAGCCTCTTGAGAGGTAATTTATGAACAAAATAGAGCAGCGGTCACTGAAGTTCTGGTTGTGATTATGGACACTGTTGGCTGCAGCCATGATTTGAAAGTGAAAATGCGTACAGCTATGCGACCACTCTCCCAAAATATAAGAAGCATCATGTACCAAGCTCAAGACAATGGAAGGCAACAGTTTCCATACCTTCTCTTTCACTCTGAAATATCTGCCCCTGATATTCTGTAGTTTACAAGATGCATGGATTCTTTAGTATTCTGAAAAGATGTCATGGTTTGCCACACACCAGTTATAACCTTTTCCATGCTCATTCCTGATTTGTTTGTTTATACCTGCAGTTGACATGAAATTATATGCTCTGCAAAGGCTTAGTTAACACAGAAGGACACTTGAGAGACTTAACTCCTCTTGCAATTCGTATACTTTTTTGAGACATTGAACAGAAATCTTCAAGTTTATTCCTGTATGATTATATTCAAGACCCAGATTGTGAAGAGATGGAAGAATCACAGGCTACCAAACAGGCATGAATTTCAAGTTACATTCCATGTTGGAATAAACAAAGCACAAAAGGTGAATAGTATAGAAAAAGAGAGGATCTCACAGCAACATTCTCCTGACTTGCAATTTTCTTTTCTCTCTTCCTGATAAAACTCAAGTTTTTAATTGTATCCCTTGAGGAAGCAAAGGATTTTGCATCCTCAGTGAAGACAAAAGCCCTTGTCATACTAAATCTGGAATACAGCATCAGTTTTAAATTTAGCCTGTCTATAAATAAGCTACAGAACTGTGAAATAATTCAGTTTATGAGGAAATGCATCAGTGTGGAGCAGAAAAAAGCCTCTGTTAGATATAAGTAAGGCTAAAAAGATTTTAAAGAAATAGTGCACATTTTTGTCTTCTGGAAATGTGATTTTGTGGTAAAGAAAATACATTTTGTGCTTCTGTCACATAAAACCCATATGCCCTGAATTTACTTATCTATAGCTCAACATACCAAATGCTTGGGGGGAAAAAGAAAGGCCTGAACCTCCTACTTCAGTGCCATAGCAAGTGCTAGAAGACTGTTTTATTGTCACATTTCAGTACAAAAAAATCAGCTTATTAAAAAAGGCTAATGAACAATAAAAGCATACCAAGTTTGGCCAGCACAGCAAATAACTCCTGTCTAGTTATTCTAGTATTATTTGTTAGTAGGATGGACTGTTAAAGATGCATGCATAACAGTCGTTGTTCCAGGGTTTATTGACCTGCCTTACTATGAATTTAAATATTTGTTCAGTTGCATTGTGTGTATTAATTAATGTTTCAGTTTACTGGAAAAATTCATAGTTTATAACTAGCTATTCTAGGATTAAATATTGGATTGTTGATGTTCTGTTGAAGGTAAATGTCAAGAGATAGTATTTGAGTAATGCTAGCATCTCCAATTCAAAGTCAGTTTGTACAATAGGTCTCTAGCATATGAGACTTAACTGTATTCCGATATTATGATACAGTTATAGAAAATGCTTCATTGAAAAATGAAATAATGGTATTCAAACATCCTACAATTATGCAATTTTGCAATAAAATGCCCAGTCTCCCTCCTATGTCACCTAACCACAAATTGTGATTTGTTCAGACCTACAAGTGGGCTGACTGACTAGCTACAAAGCCACATTGAACAGAGCTCCTGCTGCGTCCTTTCCCTAAATGAGACGATTAGCTTTGTTTTTTCCACCTTCTCCAAGCTCAACTTGTGAAATTCAAAGGAATTTGAATTCAAAGGAATTTATATTTGAAAACTTTACCTTCTTTTATTTTGCTTGAAACTGGCAAGAGATTCAATGTGTTACCGTGAGGAGAAAGCAAGAATGCAAGACAGGCAATATGGGCACTGTGACTGTGCAAGTCTTATTTCCATAGGAAACATACAAGCCGTGGTGATCTACGGACATAGCATAAATATCATTCCTTCTCTAGTCCAAGTCTCTGAAAACATAAGACACATTAGGAAGCAATTTTGTATAATAGTAATGACATCGAACACTTCGCTGATAAAGTCAATAAGCAGCATGGTAATATATTAAACCTAGTAAAAGACAATGAATGCTATAAATAATAATGACACCTATCAAGTAGAAATTGTAGCCACTGAAGAAAAAAAGCTGAGACAAGTACAGACAGATGGGGGAAAGCTTATAGCCAGTTTGACACTGCCCCAAAAAACAGATTAAGAAATTACGTAGCTCAGTAACACGTGATCCAATACCTTATGTTTGGCTCTGATTGTCCTCTGTCAAAAAATTCTGAAGTAGAGAGAGGGGCATTTGGGTGATGAGAAAGAAAAAAGAGTTTGAATCTCAGAAAAAAATAGTTTGTGCAATAGCTTAGAACAGTGGAGACCATGATTGCATATCTTTGGTCTGCCACACATTTCATGTCTGACCACAAGAGCATTCTCAAAGCTTTCTCTGCTTTAATTTCCAGTCTGCAAAATGAGAGTAATTCTGTAGCAAATAATATAAACAAATACTTAGATTAGATCTACTCCTACTTCCTATGCTCACTTGAAATTTGAAGGGACTATTTCACAGCACTACTGTCAAATCATAAGATTAAATAATTACATCCAGTTATAAAGACAGCTAAAGTAGAACTGACTAGAACAGGATAAATACACTAAAGATTTTATGTTATCATAGAAAGATATAAAAATACATAAGATAAATTGAAAGGTACAATGGATTTCAAGTTGTACTGGGCAACTGGTAGGTCCAAATATCTCAGCTAATACACATGTACATCAAACCATTGCAGGTCTCATGTTATTTGGACTTACTAGTTCTGTAGTTCTCATGGGCATCATCCCAGGTTTGCAGAGCTTTATTTAACTGCCTTCTGTGCTATGTGGTAACACCAGCTGCTTCTGAAACACAGCCAACCTTGAAAGTAGAGCAGTTGCATTCATATAGAATTGCAATCTAAATTAGGCCTGGTTTGGGCTAGCTCAGATGTCTCCAGTCACTCAAGTTTACTACAAATACTATAGCTGAGAACATAGACAAAGTGAATGGGCCATCTTTCTTATTCTCTGATAACGTAAGATAGAATACAATGAAAACAGAAGGCAATACGCTTAAAATTGCAAAAGGAAATTTTTGAAAGCAACACGTAAGGAAATGGAATCATTGAGAAGGTTTAGTAAATTCTGAAAGAATTTGTTTATATGGTTAATGAGAATCTATTGAACTACTTTGGGCATAGTGTGAAAATTATTATGTGAACAGTCATGTTAAGCCAATTATTAAGACCACCATCTGATACATTGCTAAAGCCTGTTAACAACATACATTGTTTTGTTCAAGGTAATGGAACTATTCATGCTTAAAGATGGTATGCACTTAATTGCTTTACTGGGTCAGGAACTAATAGTTCAATGGTAGAAAGATAATGCAACTATGGGCAGGTTCTTTTGAAGGTGTCTATTATGTCTTTCTTCTACCTGTCCCTAAAACAAATAGTGTAAGTTACTGTCAAAGGTGGGATTTTACGGTAGATGGACCACTCATCTGATCCAATAAGTAGTTCATGTTCTTATATTTTCCTGTAACTAGCAATTTTTCAATGCTAGTTTTGTTTTTCCTTCTTCTGTGATGCATAGATGAAAAAAAAAATTATGAGCCCTATCTTCTGCATGATCTGTCTGACCTCTCTAAAAATAGAATGTATCCAACAAGAAATGTAAATTATTAGAAATGTAAATACTGGGAACAGACAATGGAGATTAGCTTTTTAAAACATTATATAGCATCCAGGTTTTTTTAAGTAGATGGGAAAATCATTTCATTCTTCAGCAATGATGTCACTATGTTTGTAGCCCAAGTGGTGTTCTCATTCTTGGCAAGTAACGTTAAACAAAGAATGTATGGTTTTCAAATGCTGCTCAGATTCAGTAAAAAGCATTTATGCAAACAAAAGCTGTTGTGTCTAGAAATTGTTGTTTATCTTTAGAATGGAGCCATGTTGATAGATCTAATATGCTAAAACGTGAGGTCCTAGATACACAGAATAATCAAATTCTGATCATCTGACTAAATAGCACTGTTGTCCTGTGATCTGAATTAGGACTATGTGCAAGAGAAAGCGAAGATTCAAATGCTGAAGCTTCAGGCCCTGACTAAGTGGTGCACAAATTAGATTCCATAGAAGTAATTTTTACTCTTATTTCCAGGGAAAGTATAGCTGCATTTCTAAGTTTTAGCTGTATTATCTTGGATGTCCAGAGAAAATAAATGTATAATGCATAGATTAGTCGTTATGCTGCATCAATATACAAGTTTACTGATCTGATTAAACTGATGTCTGTCTTTTCTGAAACCTTCAAGGAGATGTATATTGAAGAAACATCACGAGCTTTGGTTCAAAGGGGGTTAATGTCCACATCCAAAATCATTAAAGTCAACAGTGGGATCTCGCTGCTTTCAGTGTCCTCCATTTTCTGATGAGAGCTTATAATTTTAACAAAGGATATGATGATATTGAGTACAAGTATATAGTAGGACTGAAACTTTTAGTTGAGAATACTATCCCTAATAGTAGATAGGAATACACAAATAAGATATGAATGAACAATGTATTCTTGTGATGATTGACTTGACTGCCAACGTAAATTTTTAGTTTTAGCTTTTCTGTTTTTACCTAATCATTTCTATTTCATTATAAAACATTGTATAGGTGCCATTTTTGCATGGGGCTGTCCTTTTGTACCTGGGATGGAAGTCATTCCCATGAGGATGACAGAGCACTGGAACAGGTTGCCCAGAGCGGTTGTTGAGTCCTGGGCAACGAGCTCTAGGTGGCCCTGCTTTGATTAGGGGGTCTCCAGAGGTCCCTTCCAACCATAACCATTTCTTTTCTTGCCTCTAAAAAAAGAAGGGAATATATGTGGTGATGTTTAGATGAAGAATTCCGTTTATAGTAGCATTCAGAGCTATCTTTGTGAAGATACTAGGATGTCACAGTGAAAAACTTCTAAAGTTTCCAATGCAGAAAAGTTAATATGGTTCTCAATTTTCTTGATTGTCCTTCAGTTCTTTCTCTACCTATTAGTTGCCAGAGGGAGAGGAGGCAAATGACCACTGTAGTCTATGTGGCTATTGTTGGGATGTGATAAGGACTGAGCAAAAGAACAGGGGAACAGCCTTACTCCTCGTAATTAGTGGGTGCAGCCAAATAGCTAGTATGATATTCTAGCCAGGCAAAGATTCAACAAGTGAGAATAAGAAGAATACAGAAAATAATTTACAGATCTCCTTATGGGGAAAAGTGTATTCTGTGGGTCATTTTATCTGGATGAATCCCTTAATAAGTTGACATTCCTTAAACAATTTCAGTCACATTTGACAGAATGGGAAAGGTCTCAGCAAGAAGTTCCCATAAGTCTGAATGTAGGTAATGGAGAAGAAATAATTAAAGGTCTAGTTGAAGAAACACCTGCAGCTGTATTCATCGCCAAAAATACTACATGGGAGAAAAAAAATCTTAATTTCTTCAGCCACAGGAAACACTTCAACTGGAGTTTGTGTCTTTTTAAACATCTGCTTCAAATAATGACAGGAAAAAAGCCATCAGGAACCAAGTGTTAGTTTTGATATTCTAGTGTGACTTGTCTTAATATTTACCTAGTATCCAGGAAAAATGATGAGAAGAAAACAAGAAAGGAAGTGGAAGATTGGAGGAGAAAAGAGAAGAAATGGCAGCTATATGAAGTAGATTTTTTTTTTTCATTTAAAATGTTCATCTATGTATCTAAACATCTTTTCATATCAATATCACTGTGACATTCAGTGGAACAAAGAAGGAACATCTGTATGTCAGCTACATACCATACCATTGTAAAGCACAACCTCCAGACCATTTGGATCACTGCATAATTATCAAGGCAAGTAAGACATTATAAGCCATTTCTGAAGTAATACATAAGCAAAGATAGATTGTTAGTTTCCACAGGTTGCTTTCTCACTTAAAATGTGAGGCAGCTATGGAGTTTTGTAGATGCCACACAACTTGCCGTTTAGAATTGGGGAGAAAAAAGAAATCCATCTTTTTTCCATCTTTTCAAATGACATGTTTTTTTCTTACTTACTGACAGAGTCCAGCTTATTTTTAGTTGTTATAATAGGCCTATTATATACAAAAATATGTATTTGCCAATGTCACATTCCAGTTCACAGACTCACTCCCAGTGATTAGGAATTAATACTTCCTCCAGCATGACACAAAATCTTTTTATCATCAGTAATGCAATCTTCCTCATGTAAAACTGAAATTAAGCAATCTGCCTGGCTTATAGTTTCTGTTTATGATCGCTGAGGCAAGTGTGTATGATCATTTTGCAGTTTGCTATGCCAGTTACTAATATATCACTAATATTTTTTGTAAAATTATGTGCAAAAAACCAAGTAGTGATGCTTCATATATATTTATGTCTCAACTTTGGAGTCTAAGAAGTTCTAGCTGCTAATTTAGCTTTGCCCAAGGTTGATAAATTTGTACGTTCTTTCTCTCACCTGCTACCTCTCATGTAATAATTCTCCGGTATCTAATTAAGTAGTGACCTGGGATGAGATAAGGTCATTCTTTATCCAAGTACCTATTGCCACAAGCCTTATCGGAAGTTAATAATCTTTTGCACATTTATGTGTCTATTGAATTTGGCCCAGGCTGTGAAAATAATATACAAGAGACAGGCTGTGAAAATAATATACAAGAGACAGAAGTGTGAAAACACTAGGAAAACAAAAGAGCAACTTAACTCAGTTTTTAAAAAGTAGCTTAGACAATCTAACTTCCTTTTTGCCTCTGTTTCTTTTTTTTTAGCCTTTAATGTTTGCCCTAGAAGACTTTTTGTCTGCAAAGAATACCAGCTCAACTAGAAATCATGCAGGACAGTTAAATGTAACAGGAAATTGCAGTAATGCAGTTGGAGTAACACAGAGCAAGAATCAGCTGCAGGCAGGCCATTTTAACATGCTGAGGTAAAAACCATTTTGCAGATTTGCCAGTGTGCTGAATAGACGAGTCTGATCCATTGTCCCCTTACATTAGCGCCCTAAGATGTAACACAACCTAAGTGTGCCCAGGGAAGCAGCAGTGCTCAGTAGGAAGTATTTTTCCATTCATTGGTAAGGCAAGTTGTAATCGTTTACCTACGCGTTTTCTATTGTGTAGAGAATAGTCTTTATCTGATGCTGAGGTGCAGTATTTGTACTTGTAGTTACAGTGTTTGGATAGAGAAAGGAGGGTCTTCTAATGGGACTCTTCACTTTTAAGAGGTTTCTTCTTAAGAAGATTCTTCTTTTCTGGAAAATTCTTGAATCTCACATATGGTGCACTGAAGAGGCAGGTAAATTGAATTTCAAACTTGCATTGGCGATAAGCCTCCCTTATCAGGGACACCTAAGTATTCCTAACAGACCAGTTTAGCTTGAAGCGTAACTATAGGTGCAGAATTGTAACTTAGGCTTTGTGTTCACAAGGGTGTGAAAAGCAAAAGATTTTCTTTCCACCACCCGTTTTTTAAATCTAGTTATAAAAAGGTTATGGGGTACTGAATGCCTGCCTGCTCTACAGCAGATTGAGTGGGGAGCAGATATTGGCCTGGCTATTTGAATTATTTGAATGAAGTTGAATGAATGTTGGGGTTTGCTACTATTTTAGATAAAGAAATGTATTTATGCTGAAGATGGTTTTTGTCTGAGATGCTCTGCAAACAAATCAAACCTACAACTCATTACAGTCTCAGATGATTACAGTACATTGTAAGTTTTATAAAAAAAAAAACCAAAAAACCAACACACTTTTTTTTTCTATGCAATAGTGTTTAATTGTAATTGTTATTATTATAACCACTAAAGGCCAAAATGTTCTTCACTCATGTGCACAGCTTCTATTGCCAGACCCAGTAATTGCCCCTAAAATATTCTGATTTTCATCTTGTTGCTATAGCTGCCTCTTTCATCCATGCTGATGAAGTTTACGGTAAGAATGCTGTAATTGTAACATGTTCCTTGCTGTCTTAAGTAGTTTTCACAGCAGTATTTTCAGAGTGTTTGTGAAGCTTACCATATGGTTTCCATACTTCAGTGCTGACCAGACTCTGGCTATTACCAACAGACATGAACAATACATCTTCAGAAACTCACATTCTTTACTCCTTGCCTCTTGCATCCCCTCATTTTTGCAAAAGGTCTGTAATGAACTAGTCTTCATTAAAATAGGAGAAACTGAAATAAATTGTTCTATATATGTAAAGCTCCTGCCCACACCCAGGACACTAATCTGTGGCCAGTCTACTAGCGCTGTTTGTCCTGGTACCTCTCTTAAATTTACTTTATAGTTACTTTGTTGAATGACTTGTTATTTATAGAAGAAAAAAGCTGAAAATACTTACTAAGAGGGTGCTAAGCAGCTCAACTATTATGACAAGCAAGACAACTAATTTATGTAAACACCACCATCTTTCTTTTGGCCTGTCCTTCATTTGTGTGCTCACCTCCCACTGTAGTTTTCTGTTTGATAAGGAATATTTTGGCACACGTGCTTTTGTTTGGCCTCTAACAAGAATTCTGTTTCCCATTTTGTCCTATACAGCAGAGTTTTAAATATATTTAGGTGCTAATTCATGTTGAATTCAGAGAGAATTAAATGCCTTAACAAATATCTTCAGAAATGTAGCCACCCTTAATAAAAATACTAATAAGAAATGTATCCATTACATTGGGAATGCCATGATCCAGACAGTATTTTTTCACTCATCTTTGATTTTGAACCATAGGGAGTTTTAATGGATGCGCCTAGGAGTCCAGTCTTCCTCCAAACAGTAGAAAAAGAAAATATTTCTGGTTATATTGAGCTTTCTAGGGATTATGAGCCAATGTGGTATAGAGAGGATAGAGGGTAGTGCAGCTGGCTGTGGAACACTGGCTGTGGGTATCACTTCAAAAAAGTAATTTTAGTGAATGCTGTTACGTTTAAATCAAATTCCATCATAGGGAAGGAAAAGATTCATAGTTAAATGCTGTATTTTTCTTTGAAGGTTTTCCTAGGTCCTTTTAAGTAACCTTTCATCTGGCTAGAAAGGGTTCAAATAATAACTATATAAGTTTGCTTCCCAGACAGCTTTAGCTTTCCAGGTTTCTAGGTTTTCACAATTAATTGTTTAGTTCTTTTCCTTCTCATGAATTAAAGAAAAAGAATGAATTATCTAACTTTACATTTACCTGACTGACACAGGTAAAAACTGTGATTTTGGCTTACAGAATGGTACATTCCAATGAAAGTAAAAGCCAAGCAATCCAGTTTACCATTGATGTAAATCAGTACAGCTTCATCAGCTGCTTCTTTTGCACACTAAGAAATCTATTGTTTTAGCAGTTTGAAGACTAGAAATAGCAGGGCTATGTCCACTGCTAAGGCTACAGTAATATAGACTGAAGATAGTAGCGCCATTTCTCCACCCTGGAAGATGTTAGTGTCTTCTATTTGAGCTGACTCTTCAGGTTTCAGAAGCACAGAATGGCAGATTCTGCTTTGTGAACCTCACCCACTGAATAACAAGGTCTCTTTCATGTGTTCTCAAACCTGACTGGAAATTTAGAAGACAACAATTCAGCTGCACATGAACTGTGCAAAGAAGTTAAGACCAGTAAGACCATCCTACGTCTTTCTCAACTTTGGGATCTGACATACAAAAGTAAAAGGTGCAACGTACTCATTTGCTCCCCTTCCAGACCAGGCAGCCTGAACATAAATGAGGAGGATTAAATGTAGCTTTGGTGAGCTGCTTCCTGAGTTTGGCTACTATTAGCACATGACAGTGCAAATTTACAGCTAGCACAGCCTGTAAGTCAGTCTGTATTCCTCAGAAGTGTCAAGATAGCAAGAAGTAATTTCTGATTTTCTGAACGATAAATATTTCCCCAGCAATCTAGCAGGACAGGAAGGTATTTCCCCTTCCTTTATACCTTGGGCCACTGGAACTATGGCAAGGGATGCATCACCTGACTCTCCAGAAGTCACTGCCTTTCTTTGCCTTATTGCCCCCATATTTGTAAAAACATCACTTGTTAGGCTTTGGAAATAATAATTTGTTAGTGCTTATAACATGCAGTTATCTGTTCCATGCAGAATTGTGTTAAAAATTCATAATAAACATTAAAATGAGTGGAAACCTAACTGAATATGATCTACATAAGAGACTCAATATGGCTTCTATAAAGGAAAGTTCTACCTTACAGACCTCTGGGTGATCTTTCAGAGCATCAACACATTTGTGGACAACGTTGTTCCAGGCAATATAGTCTGTGTAGATATGAAATGCATTTAATGAAGTCCCTCACTGTAATCTTAAGAAAATTAATCAGCCATAGAACAAAAAGGAAGGCCCTTGCACAGCTAAACACTTGACTAAAATATCGACTAAAGAGGGTAAGTGTAAAAAGTCAGTTTTACAATAGACTCATCATTTGCAAAGCTCAGCAGTGGTCTGTGCTAGGATTTATTCTATTCAATGTGCTCATAACCTGGAAGCAGAGGTGAACATTGAGATTAAAAGCTTGTAGAAGATACTAGAATATTCAGGGTGAAAGGAGAAGAGAAAACTGAAGAACTTACAGAACTGAATGACTGAGCAATAAAACGTCGGTTGAAATTCAGTGTAGATAGATATGAAGTGATACACGTGGCAAAACCAACTCTAGACTCATATGTAAAATTGAACCAGCTGTTACCATTCAAGAGCAAGATTCTGAAGTTATGATCTTTAGTTTCATAAAACATTGATTCATTGCTCAATGACAGTTGAAAAGCCAAATCAACTGTTAGGCATTTTCATGATTGAAAACAAAACAGAGAACACCATTGTGCCACACCATTACACCACCATGTACATTTATAGTTCAACCGTGTTTTGAATACTGTGCAAGTTCTGATCCCTTAATCTCAGAAATTACTATATTAAGACTGGAGAATGTTCAGAGAAGGCAAAAGAGGTGATGAAGGTATGGATTTTATCTAGAAGGGATGGATTAGAAGGCTAGGCATTTTTAACTTGGAAAAGGGTGATTTAGAGGGCTGATGACAGATCCACAGAATACTGGCTTTCATGGGGACAGCTGATGCAGATCAGCTGTTCACTGTCTCTTTTCATACAAAAGCTAAGGACCATCAAAAGAAGCTGGCTAAACCAACTTCAAAACAAATATACTACGGTAGTTCTTTATACAAAGGGTAGTAAACCCATGGAACTGCTCACCAAAAGGCATTGTAGAGGCTCATATTTACGTGTATTAGGGGGGAGTGAACAAGCACTTAGAAAAAAAATCCACCAGAGGTTACTAAACAGAAAAAACTTCATTAAGCTCAGGAAATTGTGTGACATGAATATAACTGGAGACTGAGGGACTACTGAAGGGAAAAAAAACAAGCCTGTTTTTTCCTCTGTAGCTCTTCACTGAGCATCCACTTATGGCTACTGTTAGAAAAAAGATACTAGGCTAAATGGACCCCTGACTTGAATCCAGAGGTGCATTTCTGATCTTATATGAGCCTTATTTCTTTTGCTCAGCTGCAGACACTGAGCACTCATGCTAAGAATATAAGAAGTGCAAATAATGTGTTTCTTTTTTAAAAACAATAAAGACCAAAGTCACCCAGTTAGAGATTTTTGGGCATGTGGTATTTTGTGTTATTAGCCTATTAAGATTTCTAAGTAAGAATTTAGGGCTGATATGTTCATAAAACATTGAGGGAGCCTGGCTTCCAAATCTGAATAAATTGCAGTCAGGTTTAGATATTCCATTGTATTCGTTGTCCTTGAAAACTGGGGCATAAAAGAACATACAGGCAAGACTAGAGAGTAATGACTCCGGTTAGAATTATTTTTAATTTTGCACTTTAATTAGGGATTCATCTCTTCTCTTATTCTTTAAGGTAATTAAGCTGCCATGCATACTTTCAATACAGGCTGAGTAGAAACTCATGTTTCTGTTTTAAATTTTCACCCCCAAAGCCTAAAAAGAGAAAAAAGCAAAGAGTTCAAAAACAAGCTGTTGTTAATAATGATTTTCCAGGAAACATGACTGTTCCATAAATGCATTCTGTTGTTCGCTCAAGCAGAATAGTGCTCTCTGCATTTGCTGATTCACTGAGGCTCCTATAACACTCCAGAATGTGTAACGCTTTAGAATGTCTTTTTCTGAAGATCAGCTGGGGATTTTTTCTTCAGCTAAGACTCAACAAAAATTATGTGGTTCCTTAATGCATACATTTTTTAAAACCTCAAACTAAACAGTTTGAGATCTAGAAGAATATTGCTGTCCAAGATTATATTAATGCTTTCAAATGTTTCATCTGAGAATTTATGTATGAATGGACATTCCCAAAGCATATGCATTAGATTAACATTCAGTCCACCACAGCTACAATGCATAACATTTTCTTTAATGAATTCCAGGGATTTAAGAAGAGTATATTTTACATTATTAACTTCAGCTTAATGCTATTAACAGCAAGTAATCCTCTTTTTTGTTCAATTTCATGAGACTTATGCAACTTCAGGATTTTGAAAATAATATTGCTATATTGGCATAAAACTACTAATGAAGGGATAAATAATGAAATCATTATTTATTCACCATCTATCCAGGGAAAATTCACTGTCTGTCCAGATGCTACCACATTGTCCATCATTAACATGCCTACTCAGTTCGCAGTTAAGTAAGGCTTCCAGTTAGCATGCTAGGACTCTGAATTCCACCTAAAGACTCCTGCTGACTGACAAGAAAATGAATATATTTATATATGTATATACACACCCCTATACAGTACACCTAGCAATCTAGTACAAGATTTCTGATAAAATTATGAATTTTCTTCCTACATTAAGGCTTTTGCTTATATTATTTGTTGCTTGCAGTGTATATTAACCCTCAATAATGACAATCTTCTGTAAGGTTAGCACATCACTTCAGTTCTTTATGTCAGAATAATGTGCAATAAAACAGTATCAGGTAGTAGACAACAGCCTGTTTCTTGGTCTGCATATCTAGTAAATAATAAAGTGCAAAAATTCAAAATTTTGAGTTGGAATAAGAGTATTTTTGAAGTTTTGAATGAGGGAGGGAAAACTCACTAAGAATTTTTTTACCAATATCAGTGCATCCAAGACTGAAGTCTAAAAATACAAGCAGTGTAGATCATAATTTTTTATTTTAAATGTTTTCTCCTCCTCTAGCTCTAATAAATAATGCTTTTATCCAGTTTGCTTGATGGCATTTAGAATTTTTAATATTTTAGCATATTACTTAAGTCATAAGACAGAGTGCATCAGTTCCTGTGTATTGGGCCTTCATTCGGGAAGATGCTTAACGTAGTTTGTCACTTTAAACAGGAGTTGTCTTGTTCAATTAAGAGCATTGCTCAGGTACTTAAAAGTTATACCCGTGTTTAAATTCCTTGCTGCATAGGAGATTTGTTTCTTAGAATAATGTATGCCACTTTTGACATAACCAAACAATTTCTGTCTTGCCAACAGATGATACGTGTTTGGATTCAGGCAAATTGCCCAAACGGCTCTACTATATTATCTTTCTCGTATTGTTAAAAAATTCCCCTTAGTACATCAGAGGGCCTAGGCTAGGCAAATCTGTTTGAAATTCAGATTCTAAGGAGGTTGCAAATGCCTAGTTTAGCAGCAATGAAAGTTTTAGTCTACAGCAGAAGTGGCATTGCCTTGTTTTCTTTAGTCCTGTTGGACAGATTTGAGACCTGTGCCTGTGTGGATATCTTTTAATATGAACTGAATGTAGTCTGAAAATTATACTTCTGATCAGCATAGTAGATTTATTTTTCCTGTTCCTCACTGGGAATCCAAACTGGCTGTTGGAAAGGAGACACAGCAGGTACAAACAGAAAGATTTGCTTTTAAATTACTTTGGGATGTTACAGTCTCTCTCTTCTTCTCTTAGTACTTCTAGAACATTGGGAGAACTGTAAAAATGCTATAATGTTGATTTTCGTTCTCATAGTAATCTCAGTGTTTGTATTTAATTTCCATAATGGATTTAATGTACAACTCATGACTAACAGTAACTAACAGTAGTTCTTTGAGCACACTATGGACATTATAAAACCAGAAATAGCATTTGTACCTTTTGCCTACAACTAACAGTTTTCCTTCTGACCCCTCCCAGGTCCATGATAAAATCATGTTCCACTTCTGCTAGCGCCTCAGCTGGGGACCTATTAGACCCTTACAGACTTGATACAAACAGTTGCAGAGCTGGAAGGGAAGGCCCCAAATTCCAGTGCAGCAGAGCACGTACTTCAATGAGTTGCTCCTATCCCTTTGTATACCTGCATTACTAGTTGTAAGACATAAGCCTCTGGTTTATGCTGGATATGACTGGCTATCCCTTCAAACAGCTGCACTTCATGTATTTCCAGTGTTTGGTCACATTGCATGTATGTATTTACAATCTGATGGGAGCTGAGTAGCATATGTCAGTGTTTGCCTGCTCCGGTTCATGGGGAAAAAAAAATATTCCTGCGCTCTGTAGTGATGTTGCCACCTCAGTGCTTTTTGTCACGAGGATCTGCTTTAAGTCTTCATGCGAGCTTGTTGCATGCACTGAAAATGTCTATGGCTGTGCCTGCTTCTGTCCCAGCCTGGTGTGCAGGTGTATGGCTACATAACGTAATAAGGCAGATATGGCAATTCCTATCATCCTCCTTTTCTTCCCTCCACAAGCCAAAGTTGCCACTCCTGCCATTGTTCAGGGTGGACACCGTTTTGTTTCCTCATTAAATGTTGAAGATAAGACATTCTGAGCTTGAAAGGGTACTTTGGACACTTCCTTCAAGAACCTGAAATATCCTGTAAGACAAACTGGTGAAAACTTACTTGTGGTCTTACTTGCCTGTTTCACACAATTGTTAACAAGAAGACGGCAGTTTGCTTTTCACCATTTCGCCTACATTATTAAGCCTTCTGAGTTCTTCTGTTTGGAGAGTTTATACGTACCCATTAAAGAAACCAGGGATTAAATGAACAGAAAACTACAGAATCTTTTTAAACCAACATGAAGATGACTTCATGTTAGAATTCAGGTGCTGCTGCCAGTTGCACTAAGTGAAAAATTTACATTGATTTTCTTTTATGTGAAAAACTAAATTTTTGTTGAAATTCAAGTTTAAGTTCCATCTTCCCTTTTCCTGAGAAGAGGCTTCCAAAGGGGATACACCTTCCTCCATGTCCAGTGGTTGTCTGGCTCCCACAAGACATCACAGTATGTCAGCAAGAGCAAAGGCTACCCTAACAGGAAAGGTAGTCAGAGTCTCTAGTAGTGCATATCAGAATAATTATAATGAGCTATGGATCCAGCAGTAAAAAGTGATCTCAAAAAAGAAAATGGGATCTCACTATTTAAAACCTTTCTTTTCAGAACCAGCGTATCTCAACTGCAGTATTCAAATGCAGATTGTAAATACTCGCAAGACCATGAAATTAAGAGTAAAAAGAAAAAGAATTTACACATTAATAAATGACACCCTAGAATAATGAATATATGGTTAATTAGTATATGTGTACATACCGACTGCCTGCTAGTTTTCATTTTATTTGAAGGACAGAGTATGTCTAAAGTCATCTCCACAACATGTTAAACATAACTTGGGTTGGGTCCTACTTCCTATGGAGTAAGGAGAATTTTGCCATAGACTTCAATGGACCTAACTCTTGCCCAGATGCTTATATAGTCATTTGAGACAAAGCAAAGAAAATGAAAGAAAACCCCCACAGTTATTCCATCTTACTCGCAATTAGCACCAGTGTTAATGACTAACATGAGAAACAGGACAATGGATAATAAGGCTCACAAAATACTGTGATTTGGAGTATGCCAGACTTTGTATGGTCAATTACATTCTTACATTGTATTGTAGGAAACAAGCCTTATAAATACTAATTCAACATTTTTAATTGAGCACAAGTGCTAGTATCTTACTCAATTAAATAATTAGCGGATAGTACACCGTGACAGGCAATTTCACCTAGTTGAAATGTGTAAAGAATTATTAGTTGACTTCAGTGGTCTTTGGACCAAGCTTGCATATAAATGTACAAAACCGTATGACTATTTGTAATTAGATGTTTATATTTTTTCAAAGACCAGATTTCAAATTAAGCATGGCCTATTTTAACCCTGCAGGCAGTAAGTATTTCCATTGATTTGTTTAGTGCAACTGTAATGTAGTTAGCTTGATCCTTTTACTCTTGAAATTAATGACAAAATTCCTGCAGAAGTCTACATCACAACTAACCACAATTCCCTCTCCTCCTCCTTCCCTCTCCAAATATCTTGTTTATTACAGAAAATTAATTTTAAAATGTTCTTTAACTAAAGATCTGCTGAAGGACATTTAACTCTTTCAATTTAAATTTACTTTCTAAATGTCAGAAGTTAAGAAACAGGTTGCTTGATGTGAGACACAAAATACTTTGATTAATAGATTTCTTTTTTGATCTGTGAGTATGCCAAACCTATGGATAGAAAGGGGATGTTTACATGGTATATAGTATATTGCAAACACTAATAGCACATAGAAAGACCTGTATTAATGCAATTTTCCTGCTTGAATGTATCCTCTGTGTTTTGCATGATACTAGTTAAAGGTTATTATCATACAAACTAAATGAAAGAGCCTAGTGAAATAGGCTGTTGTCAGATCCCACATGATGAATTGTAACTTCAGGCATCTCTGTTTAAATCTCTCTGCTAACCTGTTCCCAATTAGTGACATCTGGGACCAGATTTTCTTTCATTTGAAGCAGAGGCTTTAAGAAGTTTTGAAAAAAAGACATAAAAAAAGGAGACGGGAAATGTAATAACAGAAAGAACTTTAAATCCAAGTCCTATATATGATTTTACAAGCAGTGTCAGAATATTTTTAAGTATTACAGCTAAGTGTAGTGCTTTATACCATGATGTGTTAAAGGTCTGATTTTACAGTGTTTGGTATTTTTCCAAGTCTAAGTTTCAAAACTTTGGCTAGGATTTCTTAAAAGGCTTTTCTTTTTCTTTTTTTTTTTTTTTTTAATAAAGAGATGAGCTAGAATATTGTTGAAGAAACATTAGTAAACTTCCTGTCCGATATATAGAAATACAGAAATATGTAGGATATTACACTGGCTTTTTTTTCCAAGAGTTGGAAATCCTCCTCTGTTGTAAATTGGCACAGTTTTGTTGAAATGAGTGGAGCCATGAGGATTTACACAGTTGAGAATCCTGACATATATATATTTATACTTCCTTTGCATTTTTGGTTATGATATCACTTCTGTTTTTCTTCATGCCATGGATGACTTTTTAGACTATGTATCTGTTCAGTCTTTCCTTGAAATTATGGCTGGAGTGCAGGAGTCCTGAGGCAAAAACATCTAACTTGCGGAAATGTACAAATGGTCTTTTAAACAAGAATTCTTCATTTTGAGAGACACTGAACATTAACCTCACATGCATTTCAGCTGGAACTGGGGATGTTTTGATCCAAAACCCAGGCCAGCATAAAAATGCATACATGTATACATAAATACACAAACAAGCAAGGCAATACATGCTCAAACTTAGCATTTTTGTGGTGTTTCACAAATAATTATGAGTGTTTTCATATGTATCAGGTTCAAAAGAGAAGGTGGTAATTTAAGTAAATTTAAGTCATTTTTTTTGTGTGTGTGTCCCAAAAAATACATATCCTGTTCTTGTGATAACTAAGAGTGCTTGAAGAATTTTTTGTGTAAATGTAATTATCCGTGCTATAGTGGCAGCTCCAATGCCACATTGCAAAGCATATGTCAGTCCACTGTCCTATGTACAATGGAAAACAGCTATTCCTTTTACTTTTATTCCAGTCCTCTGAAGTAGAGAGGAGCACCATGAAAGTGCCTCCAAATAAAATACAACCTGGGTGGTAAATGGGAAAGTGAAAGCCAAAAGTAGCACAAACTGAGAAAAATGGGAGCCAGGCAAACTCACATGGGCTGAGCATTTTCTCATATTCTAAAAAAAAAGGAATAAACTTTGAACAGCATCACATGGGAAAAACAGAGATAGACAGACAGAAATCACTACATATGTATTCTGGTTCTCAAGCGGCGTAAGGCCTTTGCAGTCTTAATGTATAACTTAAGATTGCTGCAGGCTGCTGTCTATGTTGCTCAACCATGTCTGTTAATAAGAGATGTAAACAAAACCCTTTTGCCTTACTCTGAACAGAACAAAGGAACGTTAAAGTGACTTTATTAATCAGTGTGTCACAAAAGCAGAGAGAAACCATGGCATACAGTGGTTCCATGGCAGCCAAAGCAATCATGAAAATGACTGTAAAGAAAAAAACAAATAGCAAAAACCCAAAGAATACCAGGTATGAACTAATTAAAACAACAGTCTGAGATGGAGGAAGAGTACAAATGACTTCTTGTTCTTTGGCTGTACTCTTAAATGAAAGCTTTATAGGTGGTTGTTCATAGACATGACAGAAGCTTTCTCTAGGACCTATATTAGTTAAAAAAAAATAAAGATTAGGAAGAGGTATTTTGAGGTTCCCTTGTCATTATATGTCTGGATGTAAGGGCCATATAGGACATGAGACCATAGGAAAACATTTAGAAAATACTGTGAATACTCACAATAAGCTTGAAAGAGCCCATGCTGAAAGCAGTATAGAGACTGATAAAGTCTTTCTGAGAAGTACTTTTTTGGCCTTCTAATCCTGCTAGCATAAGAGCGAGGACTGTATACAGTCACATACACAATTAAGTCTCATGTCCATCCTGGCTGTGCTCTTAAGAGCAGACATGTCCTTCCAGCAAGAAAGATCTGTAGTTAATCTTCCATCTTAAAAGCCCTCAATCTGATGAGAAGCTGCTAGCAATTTTGATGGCTGAAAGCTCAAGTATTTTAACTGGAGTCTAAGTCAAATATTAAGTATACTGTATAGGGGGGATCCATGGAATGTAGGAAGAGAGAACAGATGAAAGGAATTCTTGAGGATATCATCAAAAAGAGATTCCCCTTAGTTTTTTATTGAAAGTACATATAATGTTATTACTATTATTAGTTACTGTTTATATCAAGGCAATATCTAGGGGTCTGTCTTACAAATGAGATGCCACAGTGCCAGGTACTCTAGCAGTATACAGCTAATGTCTGTGTAATCAAATAAAGGAGTGATTCTATCATGTATAACCATGCCTGAAACAGCTTACATTGAGCTAACATGATGAACAATGGTCATGGTGATGTGACAGTATATTTGCCTGTAGTCTAACGAAAGTCATTACTACTATGTCTTCACTCCTGATTAAAGTGAATATGAGATACACTTTCCTGAGATAGATACAAACACACTCTTGTGTCTGTTCTCCAAGCAAGTATTCTGAAGAAAAGTTCAACGACAAGCTGCCTAGCTCTTTAAAAAGAACAGTCATTCCCTCCTTCACAAAGAAATAAATAAACTCAGAATGTCAGAGAAACAGGCTGTCCCACCTTTTCAAAATCTAAGGCCAGTTTTTTAGACATATAAAAGCAATGCTGACATTATTATTCATGTCCTCTCCCCCAGTATGGACTTGAATAGAAATCTAGCAGTAAAAACTTTAGGAGCTCCAGCATGGATTTTGTTACTAGAAACAGAACAGCAAAACAAGGAGAATTTATGGACATTTCTTGTAAGACTGGCTTTTCTAAAAAAGGAAGTAGATCACTGTAACAACGCATGAAGTCAAAAGGACCTCAAATTGTGTGAGTTGTCAGAAAATACAGAAGGAGTCATGAATAACTGTATGCAAAAAAGATTCTTTTGACCCATGATGGAGTCTGGCAAATGCTATCTTATAAATAGCACTTGAGAAATAGTAGTGAAAGACTACAGTTCCCAACATATAATTTGGAAAATGAAAAGCGTGAGCGAGCTTTTCTGTTTAGGACGCTTTATACAACCCAGTTCAGTAAAGAATTTAAGGGCATATATAAATTAAGGTGTGTGAGGAATCCTACTGAAATTAATAAGACTATTAAAAAATGATGAAGCGTTTTGCTGTATTGAAATCAGACTCCATATCATCTCATGGGAACAAGTCTTACAGCACTCCAATAGAAATATTACCATTTACTGCAGTGGCAGTTACTTGCAAAGTTAAAGCTATTCTTAGCTTTGCATGTTCAGAGTGAACACTTGAATTTCTTTCACCTGGAAACAGAACAACAGTACTTTAACATCTATGGCAAAACTTCCCCAAGTTCAAAAGAAAAATGCATCTAAGCAGCTAGAAAGACTTATCAAGGGGACCCAGAGATTTATTTAATGGCCACTAACATGTATCTGCATTCAGTATGTTTAGCAAGACACTTTAAATATGGAAGATCCTCAGTATGTTATTATAGAGAACTCCCCATGACTGCATTTTTAGGGGGGTTATTGCGCTAGGATAATGTTGCTGAATTTTGTGCTACATTTTGAATGCAGAGATTCTTGTTATCTGGTGACAGTTCAGGACCTGGCTTTCAATCCTTCTGTAGTGGTCAGGGAACAGGCAGGATTAAGAAGTTACACACAATGCATCGTATAAAACATAATGCAACCAAAGCTGTCATGATTGTAATGTACAGCTAAGCAGTAGAATATGCAGTATAAGGTCAAATTATGATTGATCCTAATGCCCTGGCTTCAGTAAATGAAGCAAACAAAACAGTTGGCTTTTGGTATTGCTGCTGCTAGATGGAACAGATCTGAGGAGCAAGGCACATTATAACTACATGAGAGTAGAAACTTCAGTAGATCACTGAAGCAGATTCTAAGTGTTTGATGGAGGGTGTGGAAGTGTTATCTGTGTGTCTCCATACTTTGTGCATATATGTCCTTTAAGTGCTTTTTTTTCTATTTACAAAGTCATCTTTGTATTTTGGTGGGAACAAGCAAGCTGAAACATACCATGGTGTAAACATATATCTAAATCATCCTTAATTCTGATAGCTTCAGGAGATACAAAATAATACACTAATATCTCACCAAATTTTGTATTTTTTAGTATATTTGTAGTGAAATGTCGGACCTGAGGGCAAAACATTTCATCACTGTTCATTTAAGAAACATGAGTTTCTTTCTGAAACTGAGAATGAATTTTTTTATTTCTATAAAAGCAAAACTGTCACTGAAACGATTGGAAGATGTAAGTCTGCATAGATGCTTTCACTTATAAAGTGAGAAGGTTTTACTCCAGGGTAAAAGTTTGGGGATAATTTATGATGCTAGTTTTGTCTTAAGGATTTGGCAAACTCTCAAGTATAACAGCCTTAGTAATTGTAGAAGGTCAGTTCAACTTGTAAGCAGTCTGGATTGTGGTCTTAACAGAGGCAGGTCAGTTCCTTAGGCAATCTGGATTTTCCCTGTAGGGAAGAGTTAACAGCAGTATTGGCCCCACTGAAGTCAGTGGGAATTTTGCCAGTGATTTCCATAGAGCCAAGATTTCACTCGTCTTTAGCAGAGCTATTACATACAGTATATGGCATAAACTGAGGGGAAAAGTGAAAGTTACAAATAAACTTGTTTTTCTGGATTCATGTTAATGATTCCGCAAATGCTTTTTTTACTAGCTACCTATCTGCTTTATGAGAGTTAAGACTTTATTTATGTTACTCCAGAATACACTGAGAATACACCTAGTTAATGGGGAATCTAAAATCTTGAGAGAATCCTGTTTTCTGACTTGCAATGAACCTATTACTTATATGCACAAGTTAGATCCTCATAATGACTGTCCTGTATGTTTGTGGAACATTTCAGAAGTACAAATTATGGAATAATTATCAAAGCAAATGTATATATCTGCTATTCAGCTGGAAATTTGGCTGTCTGTACATTTCTGAGTTTAGAGGAAAGAGTATGAGAGCTATTCTGAACACTAACGTTATTCTAATATAGACGATGATATAGGATGCTGCATTTAAACAGGGGAAATAGAAGTTAAGCTGAAATTGGCCTAAATTACTTCCTACCACATTCATGGGAAGTTAATGGCTTAAGGTTGCTAGTTTATAACAGCTAACTCTTATGCAGCATGTTTAATTTTATGGAGCTCAAAACATTTTACAAATCAGGCTATTCTTATAGATAAAATGAGGCACAGAGAAGTAAATACCTTGCCAAAAGACATCTCATAAGCCAGAGAGAGAGCTGGAAACAGAACCTCTGTTAACGTTTGCTCAAGCTTGCTGTTTAGCAAGCCACATTTCTCCCAGATAATTAATTCCTAAATAGTTAGGACTTGTGGGGGGTGGGAGTAATTTTTTTTTTAGAGTAGACTGAGCATGTTTTTTCCTACCTCCCTTTGGTGTAAGTTGCTGCTGCCTGTCTGCCTGTCACATCCTCTTTTTTAAACATTGCACTGGGAACTGTTCTTCCCTCTCGTAGGAATACCTCATTGACTCAGTCCCAAACTCTATGACTAGATCTAAGAATAGTTGTGAGATCATAGTCAAAAGAAGTAAGAGTGGGAGGAAAGGGTTTTCTGGAATAGAATGGGTAGTACAAGGCCAGTTGGTTGGAGGTTTTTTCAGCTGGAACCTAAATTCTGTTGCTAGCTCTGCTTCCAGAGCTCAGCCATCAGCTAAAAAAGGAGTGTCAGACAGATAGAAAACTGTCCCTGACAGACAGAAAACTAAATTTTTGTGCAAAACTTACATTATACTATGGCTCTTCTCCAAAGACTCTGAGCCCGTCTCCTCATCTACATGGCCTGTGGCTAATGATATAGTATATGCAAACAAAAATGTCTGCCCTGACACCTGGGAGCCACAGGGTACATGCAGCATGGAACAGTTTAACCCATTAGGTTAATTTCATAGGGCTAATCTGTCTATTTTTCCTTTTGCAGCTGTCCAAAGATATTCTGATCCATCCGCCCTTCCAATTAAGAGCCAGCGTCCACCAACTTTGCATATGCCAGATGTCAGGCAGTTTCTGTAGAATCATGTCAGAAAATAAGGTAAGTTTATAATATTTTTCTTCCAAACAGTTTTGGAAGTTTGTACAATAACTTTTAAATTAATCTGTATTAAGGTGCCCTCCCATAGCCACCACTCAGACTTGCGTAAGCATTGTGTAAATGCAAGCCCCACTCCCTGTGTATAATATTGTTAACATGTGTTTGCAGAATCAGGCCACCAAGGATGATCTTGGGTTCCCAGGACAAAGATATTACAGCCCAAGGCTGTAGAGTCTAAAAGATGTGGCACATGAGTAAATAAAATTTGGGAACCTCTGTTAAAGAAATTGAGACCGAGGAAAAGAAACAGGCTGTCTGTGAGGCTGGGGGGGGAAGGAGGAAACCCAGTATATATGAATTTGTTGTAGAGCTTTATCAGTGTTCATACCCTTTCTGCTGACTGTCTGCTTACATTATACTGAGTTTAAATAGCAGTTTCTACTGGTAAGATAAGTTTTCTGGCAAGCTGGGGCTGTTCGCAGATGGATAGGATGGCTTCTTTCTTTATTAGACTTAGGCAAAAACATTTGTAAATAATGCAGCAAATTCATAAAACAACAATGAAATAGCACTGAATGAAGCAGATTTTAAGCAATCGTGAGGAAATGTAGAAAACTGTGTGCTCCTGATTTTGAGCTATTAGATACAACAGACTGGAATTTTATTTACGCAAACCTGAAATGTCTTATATTCACTTGTATATTTTTTGTTTCACGAAGATCATTTGGTCACATACTTGGATATTATTTTTGTTTGACAGGGATGGAGCTCAGATTTATCAGGGATGTCAGGAAGCAAAATGGCCTTTTGCCAGAATAGCCATTTACTTTATTGATGGTTTTTCCCCACCCTTTATAATGAGATTTTATTTTTGTTTGAATAGTGAAAATAACCACTGGTACAGATGCTGATTGACAAATTTAAGAGTCACCCTCTGAGAGGTTGCAGCTAAAATAATGACTGATCCCTGCTGTTGTTAGATTTGTGGAGGCCCCAAGCAGAGTCTAAGGCAGATGCCATTGTCCCCTCCAACCCATGTGTGCATGACTCACACTGATGTCCAGCTTATCCAGACGGATCTCAGCCTTCCTAGGCCGCAGGTCCTGGAAAACGCCTTGCCTATTCACACATAAGATTAGTTCTGCCTGCAGTGAGATGAGAGAGTCTACAAGGGGAGAGGAAATTTATGGGAAGAGGGAGATCTGAGAGACTGGGAGGATGCATCTCTAGAAGGAGAGGCAGGAAATACCCCATGAATGTCAGATTGAGTTATTCCTGAATTCTGCAAGCAATGCCACAAGGGAAATTACATGGATCATCAAAGCATTCCTTTATACCCCAATAAACTCCTCCTTGTCTTAGAAGCAGACCCTATACATATTAATAGAAAACCAGTATGTGTTCTGAGTGTCCAAGATAGCTATAAGCTTTTTTCTTAATCAGACCGGAAAGAAAAGAAAATGTAGGCAACACTTACAAAATGGATACAAACTCCAAAATGGGTAAAAACTCAAAATGCCTAGAAGCAATGATGTTGAAAAGGGCTCAGGGTTATGAGTCCCAGTCTGGAATATTTAACTGATCTACACAAAGAGGAAAAAAATGTTCAGAGATTAATCAGGCAGTGAAAGGGTTTGTATGTACAAGGAAAGCTCTATAAAGTAAGCCAAACCTATTCTAACAGTCTTTAGCTATTTGAAACATAGAGCCCAGGTAGATACCCCGGGTTGGATACAAGCATATGTATTGCTACAAGTATGGTATAAGTGCCTCGGGCTACTGGCATCCACATAATTATATATAAGCATGTATATGTAATATTACTTATATAAAGAGCAGTCCAAATTTAAGATGATTGTGAATTTCATCCAACACTGTAATTATGCTGGAAGGAGTCCTGAGCCAGCTTCTTTGCCCAACTTTAGCTACAAGATGCCATCGCAAGTCAGGTGGCATAAAGGTGGTGGATAGGTCGGTCTTCTTGACTAGTCTTGGAGGCACGGTTTCATACACACCAGGGAACAGAGGATGCTCTCAGTCCTTCCTCCTTCCTTTGCTTATATAGGGCCTGGCATGGCTCAGGCTGGTATCTGTTTGGTGTGGACAGTCAGTAGTTTGGGATTTGAGAATGAAGATGAGCCTGCAGCATGGGGGACAAACTGACTTATCTAAGGGGAGGTTTTATTTCAAGCTAATACCTAACAAGGACATGTTAGGTGCGTTTGAAGTGTCCACAAGCCACACCACGCTAAGGTGCTTTGATGGTCACTGATGACACACAAATCATTTGAGTACATAGTGACTTCAACAAGAATACAAGCCCAGAGATCTATTAAAAACTAAACTAGATTGATTTAGACTCAAAATAAGCAACAAATTGTTACCTGCAATGATATTAGCAGTTTGAAAAAATAACTAGGGATTATGGTGCATCCATCCCTAAAAACACTGACAAGTTTTTTTGTGAAGTTGTAGTTCAGTCGGAAAACCTGCCTATACTATTCAGAAGGATAGACAAGATAGTCAGAATGGTGCCCATAAACGTTAAAAATTCATTTCCAATATTAAGATGCTAAAAAATAAAAATTTCCCAAATTTCTGATATCAAAATGATTAAGTGACACAGTTGTTGCCACGTGTATTTTGGACAGAGGTCTTCCTTATAATTCTAATTATTTTTCAAATCATAAAAGATTCTGGCAAGAAGCTGAATGCCAGTTGTACTTTGCATATGCTAGTGCTTGGAGCTCAGCTGAGTGGACCACTTGTACTCCAATAGCTATGGATTTGCCTACTGTAGAGTTTAGGGTCTTATTTTTACAGCGGGAGATGGTAAGGTGCACACAGGCTTTTCTTAATCCTTGTGCGTCCATAGCAGTCAGTGAAGCATTCTTCCTATTAAGAAGGAAAGAGACCTTTTAATGCATCTTTAGCATGGCACATTACCTTAATGAGAGCCAAAAAGTAGCTTCATTTTTTTGCCGTAGGGACCAAGGAGTTTCCCTTCAGTAACTATGGGAAGATTTAATTTCTAGGTGAATCTTTTTACTTACTCGCAACATCCTTTCTGAAAGCAAGGAAGATACAGCAATTTCTTTTCCCTCTCTTTGCTCAACTTCTGGGACGGATGGGTGGAAGGAAAAAAACATATCAGGATTTCGGAGCTGCATTAAAACAGCTGCCCCACAGGGCAGCTTTGGGATGCACAACAGCTGGGACTACAGGGCAGCTTTGTTCACTAGGCAGAGGTTGATGTCCTTACATAGGCTTATTCAGGCCATCTCAAGAATTCCTGTTCCCATGCAAACTAAGCAGCCGAATGACAACTGTGAACCTGCTGCCATAGATGGTAATGGATTTGTTAGAGTAATTCTAAATTCTTTGTCAGTCTACTTGCGTGCATCTACTCTCAACAAGACCCTTGGAAATGACTTGCGCAATGATTTGTTACGCTGTCATTACTCATTACTCTCAGCTTCTGCAAATGATTTTTATTCTTCTGAAGTAAAAATAAAATCCTCATTAAAGAATTTGTTTGTTTTAAAAGCTACACAAAGGATTACAGGGCCTTTGCAAACAGATGTAAGAAAAAATGTGGTTATGCAAAGTGTTCCCTCTCATAAGCCTTTACTTTCTATTGACTTCCAGGAGCTTTGAATTGAGCCCGAAGTGCATGGCTTAGCTCACTGCAAAGCTTGGGGTCAGTAATTAGAATCACATGTACTCGAGGCCACTGAATCTGGTTGTAGGTGAGAGTGCCAATTTATTCTGGAAACGTGTATTAATATTATGCAAAAAACCCCACCCCAAACCAAGGAAAAACCTACTACCAGTTCTGCAGATGACCATAGCAGTGATAGTTTCTAGAAATATTTCTTAAACTGTTACTTGAATTTGCCTCATTTCTGGTAAACAGCTTGTGGTGGCAAACTATACAGGAACAAGGAATTCTTACTCTGGAGTAAGAATGTCCACACATGGTGTTAATCAGGGTAACTCCATGTGTGGACAGGCTATTATGTGTGACTTTACACTGTTTTAGTCAAACTGGTGAACTTCTTTCTACCCGCCTTTAATCAATTAGGAGAGGGTTTAAAGTAAAGTGAAATAAGCCAATATTGAACTGAATCCAGGGTTTCTACAGAGGGGATTCTACTGGTTCAGTTAAGCTGGTACAAACTTCAGACAAGGTGTGATCTTTGTTAGTTGCCTCCTGCAGCTGCCTGATACGTCAGAAACAGTAGCTTGGAGGTTGTGATGAAACACTGCCAAGGTCCCACTCTTAACTGGTATAAGATCCTTGTAAACTGCGTTAGGGCATTTAAAGAAGAGACAGAAATAGACATGCGTGTGTAGAAAACGGAAGCAAAAATCACCCCTATATAAAGTCAGCCCACCATCCTTCTTCCTCTTTTCTAGCTGCCCCTTCCCAATTAAATAAAGGAAAAAAAAAACCAACCCACAATCCCAAACAAAAAAGAAACAGCAGTCGAAAAAAGATGACCCGGGCAGGATACGGTAATGGCATTAAGTGTGTGGATAGGGGTCAGTTCTTTGCTGTCTCTTCCGGCAGCAGAGTTAGGAAGCACCATGAGAAGGTTGGTGGAGCCAGGCTCAAAAGGAACAAAAGGAAATGGGTTACTTGGTAGATCCATGAAACCTGTTGCCAAAGGGTATTTTGGATGATAAAGGTTTACAAGAACTTATGGGGACACAGGATAAATACCTGGAATAGAAATCCACTGTGGGCTACTAGGTTCACAGAAACCACGTTCCACTGAGGAAATGCTCCAAACTCAGAGCAGCTGGGGTCCAGGAGGGCAGTTGGGACAATTATCATGTACGTCTTCTTTGTTCATATTCTTCCATTGGTGACCACTTACGATCATTGCCAAAGACAAGCTATTGGGATGGTTGGATCCTTGGCCGTATAGCCTTTTTAATGTTTTTGCGTAAAAAAAGAAAAGAGCAAGTAACCTGGGGCAGAACAAAACACGCACACTTTCAACTCTTATTGCCTTAAATACTTCTTCCAGTTGGACATTTTGAGGAGAGATATTAAAAAGTTGAGTTACTGAGTAGTTACAAGAGGAATAGTCCAATCAACAGCCAAGTGGCACAACTACCAAGTAAACACAAAGTAACTTCCAACTGTTTGTCTGAGCAAAACCGAGGGCAAAGTGCAGAGAGGTGATGAACTCCCCATTTGTTTCCATGCGCATTTGCCTGCAAATATTATCCCCCACATTATCTTAAAAGATCTTGGCAACAGCATAGCCAACTGGGTGCTTTCAACTCTAGCTCTTCCTTTGACCACTATCAGTATTTGTGTTCCTGTTTAAATAAGATAAGGAGGTTTAAAAAAAAGAAAAGAAAAAAAAAAAGAAAAAAAAAAGAAGGGAGGAGAGAGAGAGAGCAGAGCTGATTGCCTCATTTAGGTTGAAATTCTCATCCTGACTTTTTAAGAGGAGGGGGAGGAAAGAAGGGATTTTTTTTTTCCCCAGTGAGTTTCGCTGAAAGATTCTAGAACCCCTCTCCTTTTAAAAATCCTTTTTATTGACAAAAGTCGTGTTGGTGTAAAACCCACGGGAAGACCAAGAGGGGGGGGGCTGAAAATCTCCCCTCCAGGGGTTAAACCTTTCCTTCTCTGCTAGGTGGTTTCTTTTGTTTTGTTTTTCTTTGCTTTGCCTTTGTTTGTGGCTTTCTCGTACTTGGCACCGAGAGAAGTCGCTGCATTTCTCCTTGGCAGAATCAGTCACGCCGGCCCTAGGTTCACGCTGAGTGTCTGTAAAGTTTGCCGAGCCGAAGGAGGTCCCTTTCCCAGCCTGTGTGGGGCTGGCGGGGAGAGAGGTTAGGGCTATCAGAAGCAACAGGGTCTCTGCCTCCGAGCTGCGGTGGCGGCTCTGTTCTGCCTAAGCACGCTTGCAGGCTGTGTAATTAACCGGGTAGGCAGTGAATTAAATCTTTGTAAAGCCCACTGAGTGGGGGGTTCCTGCGAGCTCTTTTCCAACCGGTCTCAGGCGGCTGGGATAACATCAGGAACAGCAGCAACAGCAGCAGCAGCAGCAGCAAGCAAAAAGGGGGGAGCCCACTGGACGTTGCAGGAGAGCCAAGCCCCCGCTCGGTGCGAGTACTCCCGGCGGCGGGGAGCTG
>NW_009258671.1:8589763-8601596 GCF_000687185.1 Egretta garzetta
AAGGCGCCCGGCGATGGACGTCGGGTTAAACTGCACATCGGTGCGGTGATGTGCCCCGAAACCAGCGGTCGGGAGAGGTGTCGGGTCTGATCTGCTGGGGAATAAGTTACGGCCCCCCAAACCCGAGAAACAGGGTCAACAATTGCTGGAAGTCTCACTGGAGCGGGAGGGATAGCGAAGCAAAAGATGCAGGCTTTTTGAAGGGAAAACGTGAAACATTTATGAATGATACCGTGTGATGTGGTTGCATTTGCAAGCAGGGATCTGGATCTGGGCCATGACTCCCCCTCTGTCCCGAGCGCTTTTTCCCTGTTCTCTTTAAACTGTATAAAAAGAGGATACTCTCTTGATTTAATTCCGTGTAGTTATCCAGCCGAAATGTAACTGGTAAGGTATGACAAAGAAACTACTTTTCACGTGGTGATAATGAATTCATCGTAGATAAACGACCTGTTGCTATTAGAGTAACCCCGAGGGGGCTGTTCAGAATTGAGGCTTGATTGCGCTGGACTCCGGGCAAACATTTACATCCCCATAGGATCTCTGGCCTAGGCCTAACAATGGCAGACAAAAGCCAGTGAAGTAAATTATTTGTTATTATCGCAGTATTTTGGCTTTTAGGTTTGCATGTAGCAGAGCACTTGTCACAGATACCCTTCAAAATACTTGCTTTTGATAGAGCCGCTCCTTTTAAAGAAGGAGGGACAGAATAAAGAAGGTTAGAAAAGCAACATTTAGTGCCAGAATCCCAAGACAGCTCCTACTTTCTCTCACTCAGCAGGGTGCATTAGCAAAACTGTGGCTTTGATTTGTCCCAGTGAACGGACATAGTAATTTTAAGCATTCAACATTATTGTAAAACACCAAAGAGTTTAATTTTGTATTCTCAGTGTACATTTAACCTTAATTACTGGGCTACTTTTTAAAAAAAAGGGTAAGAAATTAGATATATAAGTTCAGGTTTTCAGATTTTTTTTAACACAAAGTATAGCTAAATGTGGCAATAACAGGTAGATCAGGGTTTTATTCTCAAATAAAAAAACGTACTCTGATTTCTCCAGGAATTTCTACATCCCTAGAACTTTGAAAACAGTATGTTGGATAAAATTAGATTTACATGTCTAAAAGCAGATGAGGATCCTTGCTTAGCACACTACCTTTGGAAGAGTAGACTTTGCTCAGGTGAAATAACTACTAACAATGGTAATTAATAATGTAATAATTCCTAGTAATTGGTGTAAGAAAGTTTGGGGTGGGGGTTTTTTTCTGCGTTATTTCGCATGGCCATCTGTGTTTTGCAGGCAAATGAAGTAATTACCTTGTGAGATGATGTTGTTTAAGTGCAGGCTCTTTGGGGCAGAGCCTGTGATCCTCTGTGTGACTAGTATAAAGGGGCTTGGGGCAAAGCCAAGCTCCTAAGTGCTTTAGTGATACAATTGCCAAGTTACTAGGACAACATATTTCTGAAATAGAGCTTCCTCATAAGCTTGTTACCACCAGTTTTCTTAATTGCTTTTCCTTACTAATTAATCATCAAATCATCAGTATCTATTAATTAAAGTCCTCATTCTGAAAAAGCAGAGGGGACTGCCTCAGTGGAAGTGCTCACTGCATGTGACTATAGATCTGCACGTCATCCTTTGCAAGAGTAAGGGTCTGAAAAACCTTCTAAATTTTACAATGCAGCTTCATTTTATTGTCAACATTGCATTTTTTTAAAACTTTTTTTTTGCTTATGGTACAAACTACCATCTGCTGAAAGAGATGAATTACTCACATCGTTACGTCCAGTCGGTGTATGAATAGTTCATCCTCTAGCTGTGTCTTTGGCATGTCTTGGTACTACAGGCACAGACAGTTTAACTCACTAAACATCTGGAAACATGTCTATTCAGGGTGAGCTTATAGTTTGCAATAAAAAAAAATGTTCCACTGACTTTGTGGAATGAGTTTTATTTTAAGATTATGATTTTTACATGTGCTTTTATAGCAGTAAATTTATATGAAGTATATGGGTGGAGGTAGGACTTGCAAAAGGCTAAATCTATGCTTTCTTGCCTGCTATCAGAGATAAAATCTCCCCCAAAATCACATGCTACCAAAAAATACAGTTATAAACTATGAGTGCTATCTCTAAATTAGTTTTCAGTTGAGTTTCTTTTTAATAGTCCATTTTCAGACACGACATTTTATTGCAATCAGGGGAAGAGCAAGATGTTAAAATCTTATTTTTCGTGTGCGTAATTGAAAGCAGACGTGTTAGTGAAATCTGAGATGAAAATCCATAAACTGTATTATCAAGTTACTGCAGTATATTTATACTATTCTGTGACTCCGTGACTTGACAGAAATAGAGTTACCTGGGTCCTATTGCTTGCTACTTGGGAGAAGAGACTGACCCCCACCTCTCTACAACCTCCTGTCAGGCAGTTGTAGAGGGCAATAAGGTCTCCCCTCAGCCTCCTCTTCTCCAGGCTAAACAACCCCAGCTCCCTCAGCTGCTCCTCATCAGACTTGTGCTCCAGACCCCTCAACAGCTTCATTGCCCTTCTCTGGACATGCTCCAGCAATGTCCTTCTTGCAGTGAGGGGCCCAAAACTGAAGACAGTATTCGTCCACAAAGAAGTCAATGAAGGAGCTGTCAGGAGCAAAAGGAAAAACAATGGAAGAGGGCACAAGAAGGAAAAAGACAGAATGTAAAGGAGAGGAAGGGTCAGTACAGATCAGTGAAGAGCCTTAGAAGACTCTAAAAAATTACTGGCCATAATATTTTGTGAGTAAAATTTAGTTTAGAAACACTCAGGGTAATGTAAGGTAAGCAGAGAAGGAATAGTTGTAGTATCTACAAAGTTGATGTACTGGGTAATTTGCAGTGACAGAGAGTGCATACAGTAAGGGAAAAATTGTGACAGCAACCTGCCTGTTCATGAGACTGGGTGATGATTCTTGTCCTCTCTGGCAAGGCACTGGGACAGTCCAGTAAAAGCTGTGTTGGAAGTTCTCTGATCAACAGGATGCAACAGTTCTAAAGAAGGATCTCTGGTGCTAATGCTTTCACGAGTACACTGGCACATCTTTGGCTAATGTAGCACCCACAGATGACCCATACTGGACAAGGTTGTAAGATAGTCCCTGCTGAAGGGCTCACTTTGGAGTATAGTATTGTCAAAATCTAGATTGAGACCTTAATCTTAGGAATAAAGAAAGGAATACCTAAACCAAATCTTTTATATCAATGCCAGAGTAAGTGTATGGATATAGGAATACTTTGTCTGGTATATTCCAGCCTTTTAGGATGTTCCCTAGGATTTACAAAGCTCTCAAATGATGTACTTGTACAAGTGCTACCAGCCATACATCCCTTCAAAATATTACAGTCTTCCAGGTCTGACGCTCTTATCACTGACTAAATTCCAGACTCAAAGTACTGAGTTCTTCTAATATCAATCCTGAGGCAGAAAATCTGGAAGAGCTAGATATCAGTTTGCAGCTCAGTATAAATATTCTCAGTGATGAGGAAAATCTCACTGAAGAGAGAGTTTTAGTAGCATATTCTCCAGAAGAAAACCTTTCCTAAATCATTGCTATATGAATCTGTACAAAAAACCCGGATCTTTATTTTCTCCTTGTTCTGTGAAGTCTGTGGTTTCTTCCATGTTCATTAGCTACTTGAACCTTGTCCCTTTGTGCTATAAATTTTATCCCATCTACGTAGTGTTTCCAGAGTATTCTTTAAATATGGCAGTAGTAGAATATCAGAATCTTTCACCATTGTCCATCTGTTTGGGTATTTTTATTCTGCAATAAACATGCCTACAGTCACTTAAGCAGTATATAAAAGCATAGTTATTCTTGCTAATTTTCTGGTCACATGAAAATAGAGAAATCCCAGTGCGAGAACACTTTGCCTGTAACCATTTTACATGAGAAAATATAGGAGTGCTTGAACAGATGTATGTTTGATACCCTGAGACATGCTGCTCTGACATATTCTTATATCCTTCCTATTTCAGTTGCTTTAATTTAAAAAAACATATACTTGGACTCGATCCAAAGCTCTTTAAGGTCTGTCTAAAGACTCTTATTTACTACAGTACAGTTTGGATCATGGCCTTTATACAAATGAACAGGACTAATAATAGATTAATTGTAGCACCTTATATAAAACTTCCTAATCACACATTTTTTTTAAGATTTTAAATAAGAAATGAAGAGAAGATAAAAATTTGTTCTTAAATGAGAAAGAAGAAGTGCCACTTTAGGCTATCAACACACTGTGAAGTAGTTTAATTATTTACATGATTTGTTCATACAGAGAAGAGCGAAGGACGAAATTTAGCACGTGCTTGTCAGAAAGAGCAGTTCCTGTTCTTCCAATTATGGGTCTTTTTTCATAGGTCCACACGTGTAATTTTGGTGAGACTGGGTTCTTTAGTCCACCTGTGTCCATCAGAGCTGTGAATGCACCCTCATTTTCCTGTTCTTGTATGTGAAGTCTAGGACAGCCATTGCTTATACTAACCTGTTTATATGGTGCTGACTCAGTGGTCTCCCGTATTAAAATTCTCTCAATTTCTTCATGTCTTCTAGAAATCTTCACAACAGCCTCAGTCTTCTAGTCTTGGTATCTTTCAAGCTCCAGTCTCCTCACAGAGGTCTAAAAGATAACCCATCCAGAAAGATGAAAAATTCAAGTTAATTTGTTCACAGAAAATATGTCCACATGAAGTAGCAGTCTTCAGATACACAGAAGGTTGTTGAAGTGTGTAAGAGCCTGTGTATAAGAGGTAGTAACAAAAGAATGGATTTAAATGGGCTTTTGGAGTGGACAGTGAAGTCATATTATTAAAAATTTTCTGTCATTAGGAACGTTGAAGCACAAGAGCACATTGCCTAGAGATGCTGTGTAGTCAGCCTCACTTGACACCATTTTGAACAAATAGAAATCTGCCTAGAACTGACTGAATTTAATCAGTTCTTCCTGAGAGTAATGGGTAAACTCTGGAGGGCTCCTACTTCCCTATCTTCTGTTGTATTTTGATACATATATAGGATGCCTTATATTCTTTTTGCAATAGGTGGAGTCATCTTTAATTTTTTAGTAACCAGTTGCCTTCTTTCTTGAAAGATTTTTTTTTTATTAGACCTAAGACAAAATAAAAAAACCCCAGTAAAGCACTTAAGTTCTCCACCAGAGAAAATAAGACGTGTTGCAATATAGCATCACCTCCCTTAGGCCATCCTTATCATCAAACACAGCAACTACCTCATCACCAGCTATTGCCATCAATGATTTTAAGAGCTTATTTTATAAACTGCAAACAGACACCTCATAAAATGGGGTTTGGCCATATCTGAAAAATCCCCCTACTTGTGTGATGGCCACTGCTGGTGCTACCAGAGCCACATTCCCCATAAATGAGTGTTCTCCAGACCTAGGAAAATTTCCAGTAAAATGTAGGCTGTTTTAAAACCAACCACAGAACACACTAACATACCAGGCATTTCCTTTGGGGTGCTGCTACTTTAGTGAGTGTGCTAACCAGGTTTCTTCAGTGGTTTCAGCTATCCCGAAGTAATCACACTCAGCTGAGAATTCATCTGAAGGTAAAGGCTCAAACCCTTTAAGCCTGTTTAGGGAGAATATCATATTTCTTAGCAGTGCACGATCTGTGAGTGATTGTCTGTCAATCCATAAAGATCCAATACGACCTCCATGCTTGGGAGGGAGAAGCACCATTGTCATAGGCCCTGTCTGAGGGCAAAGAGTAGGCTAGAGCAGTAGTGGAGAGGGATGGCTGGTGATGAACACAGCCCTGCAGACTGCACAGATGCATCGGAGACTGCCTCCTGGCTCGCGCTATTGTGGGGATTACAAAACAGGGCATCCTGGCTCTAGGTTTCATGCTTTTGTTATGAAGTTCAAGCTGGTGCATTCTTTAAGGGAACCTGTAAGAACAAACTAGTGGAAGGACTAAGAATAGTTTACTGTCCAAAGGTGACGAATGCTGCAGCTCAGCTGTCTCTATTCATCTTAAGCCATTAGTATATTGGCGTATTTGGTGGACGGTCTTGGGGTAAACAAGAACATCTGTGCAGAAAAAGAAAAGCTCCTATTCACTTCTTTCTCTGCATATAAAACAGAGGAGGGGCATCTTCATTCCAACTCCAATCTGAAGAGATCCAGCAAATACATCGTCTCAGATGGAGAATGGTAATGCTTTCCTGCAGCGCTACGTTACTCCCGATTCAAAGCATTTGTTTCAGGGAATCAGGAGGCCAGATTTTCTGTTGTATGTTTTTCTCTTTCGTAGTTTCAGGTCTCCACTACGCTTTCCTCTGCTCTGTGTGCCTAATCCCTAGGTTTACACACAAGATTAAGATGCAACAAGGTTGCATTTACCATGTTAGTCTGTTACCAGTTGGACCTTTGAGGTCAGCTGGTTTCCTTCTTGTCTAAACACATCTCTGCATCCATTTGATGCCTTAAGTGGCCAGCCAGAGTGTATTTGCATTGCCAGAAACAGCATTGCCACAGTTTGTTGTAAGGACAGCCAAAACATCAAAACTACAAATCCCAGCTGCCAGCAGTTGACTGCCATCCCTGCTACAAAGGCAGATGACTTGCCCACCTAATGTTAGCCAGGTGTCATTTTTTCAAGAACAATTGGTTTGGTTTAGCAGGTCAGGCCAAGAACACTTTGTCTGCCCTGAACCTACAGCACAGTGGAGCCTTGGCCCAAGGGATATGCCAGTTGCCCTGGTTTTGTGTCAGAAGAGTACAGACGTAAAGGGAGGTTGGAAGACAAAAAATGTGATCCTGAATAGCACAGACGGCCGATCTGTCATTCTGAGGATCAATTTCTATATGTAGACTTACTTTTTGGTTTTCATCTGACAGTTAGATAGATGAGCATCGCTAGCAAGAGGGGTTTCTCAACAGGACAAGAAAGGTTTTGTCAGAAAGGTACGCTGTGAAAGTTGAAGGTATTTTTCTTACTGGAAACCTAAACAAATGCATGTCTGTTGTAAGCATGAGTTCCAAAAATTCTGGATGACATACTGTTACTGAAACATGTTGGACTAATCCTGGGCTTTCACGGAGTCCATCTGCTGCCTGTATCTGCATATGCTGAGAAGTGATAATCATGTTCTGTTTTCTCACATTCCACAATGCTGAGTCTCTTACAGAATAAATTGAGTGAAGGGCAAGACCTGCATCACATTTTACAAACTTAATCAATTAATGTGCTTAAAAGATTGAAAACATCTTAATAAGGAGGTGTGACTTTGAACCCTTGACCTGGACTCGCTTCCAAATCCATACCCAACGATAGCTGGTTATGTGGGCTGGAAAGTTAATGAATTTGGCGGTCACACCACGTATTGTACTGAAGAACTGGAAAGCTTTACTAGCACTGGCTTGATAAGCCCGCCTAGGCTCAGGTGTATCTTTGGTTTGATATTGTCATCAGCTTTATAACTGTTCCGTAGATCAGCACTGAGTAATGAACAGCTATCTAATCCTCCATTGTACATAGGCTTTTCCATCATCATCAGCTGTACAGAATAGTTGCTATTGTAGATAGTTACTTAAAAAAATCTGTCCCTTTTTGATCTAGCTGGAATGCTACTGCCATGAAAATTATCCAGTCCTTTTTACTTCTGCTTATTTTTTGCATAATTCCCAGAAGCAATTCAGGGTTTCTCATTCCAGGAATCATGCTTTTGGGTAACATTCTTAAGCTTATCTTTTCTTTTGCAGAAAAATATTCATTGTAGCAGCTGAATAAGCAATTACTGCATCGCAGAAGTCTAAGGTTATACAGATTTTAACCACATTTCTTGCTTTGAACTCCCCCACAGCATGGCAATTCTGTTAAGATTAGCAAATTACCTTTTTTTAAAACAACCATATGCTCATACACATTTTGTCTATGTAAGCATAGTTCATGGCTAGCACATGAATGCATCATGTCCACAAAATGTTTTAATTTCTGTGACCTTTAGTCACTTCTTATCTGATAGATCTTCATGACAGCTTTTGTAAAATTGGAGATATGAGTTCCAGCTGTGTTTCTGCTGTCCTCTTCCTGAGATTCCTGAAATCTCTCTCAGAATACTACATATACAACCTTAATCTCAGGCCAGGCATCCTTGCTGTTATCATACTAACACAACTCAAGTTCTTTTGGATGCCGTGCTGCACATACTTTTTTACAGGGACAGAGTAATGATGAAGCTGTATTTTATTTTATCCAGAATAGACTTGGATTTTCTCAATTAGTCAATCAGCATGCAAAATTACTTTATTTAGAGTGAAAAGGAAGTAAACATGCTACCTTCTTAACAGATCTTGGGTTTATCTTCATATTTCTCTGTTTAGTGGTACTAAAAAGCTGGAGAATTGCACAAAATAGACCAGTGTATTCCTGCATGTTACAACTTTCCTGTAGGGTTTCTCCCTCCAAATAGAAAGGCACATTTCAGCTGAACACGGACAATATCATCAGCCTTTCCCAAAAGTGTTTTGTCTCTCAGGTGCCTGAGATTTCTCTGGCTGATGTGCATGAAACATTATGTACTCGGCAAAACAGATGAAGGGGCATCAGGTTCAGAAGAGCAGTACTGTGATTCCTATTCGATCATCTTTGGCACTCCAGTGCTGAGGAGTGCCATGAGCCTATCAGCTGCAGTAAAAAGACACACGGTCACATTCAGGGAAGAAAAGAGCCATCACTTTCTGCACAGTAAGTAAGATTCTTCAAGATGTTGTAATCAGACTAGTTTCTAACATCTGCTTTCCGCTATCCCTTCCTTTCAGACACCCAGCATTACAAACTTCTAGTTAGGGGAAACTGAGGCGAGGCCATGGCCATGCCATGCTGTTGGTCCCCTGAGGAGGTTGTAAAGGAGGTACAAATGGCCTTAGTGTTGCTTGCCTGCTTGCCCAAACTGCTGGCCCAAAGATTTCCAACTGGGAGCCACATGAATATGCACATGTACAGTTGATTCCACAACACTGGAAAAATACAGTTAGGAGACAGTCTGTCCTGTTTCTAAATACTCATTAACAACTCTTGATGCCAAAGTAGTCGGAATCAATTCCAGTGCAATCAGGAGCTGACACCCAAAGTGTGAGACATGTACTTTCTGAGATTTTTAAAGAGTAGAGATTTGTCCATGAATGACCATTTTTAAAAGCAAACTGCAAAGCCAAGCTAGAGAAAATTTTCACTGTTTTATTGTTATGCTTTAGAAGAATGGCCTTGAGGGTGGAGTCCTTTTTTTACCACTTGTTTTTCACTTCCCTCTGTTCTCAAGAGATTTTTGGCAGGATCTTTGGAGGATATGAATTGTGATGTCACCAAAAAAATGAGCCTGGACCACAGTTCTCCCTCAACAAACTATCCGAAATCCTTCTTTGTCAGGATGCACTCCTACAGACGAGCTTGCTTAGCTTGGCCTGCTTTGAATTCTTGAGTTATTTGGTTGGAGTAGAGGTGTGTTGCCAGAGCTGGGAGGGAAGAACTGGTGTCCAGAGCCAGGGATTGTCCTTCTGGGGAGGAACTTGGCTAAAGACCCATTTGTACAAAGCCCTGCAAAAACCTGCAGCCAGCTCTGCACTTCAGTTAAATGTGTATCATTTTTCAACACGGTGAAGATTAATTGCAGGCAACAGCACTAAAAATACGGTTATTTGTGACACATTGTATGAAGTTTTATGCATGTAATGTTAGCAGTACACTGGCAGACAGAGCACCAGACAGGGTCCCTATTCCCAAAGAAGAGATCAGACACAAATTCATGTCTTTCACCACAGGCAGATATTTATTTACAAGACTGATTTTGTCTGTAGCATTATAAACTATAGTTAGCTTTCAGACACTGGCATGATTTCTGGACACACTGAGGAATTCAAGAGAAATACTGCCTTGACTTCATAATGACAGAATTTTGACTATTATTTTGGGTATGTAAGACTAGAAGGATGACCTGGGTCATAGAGTACAGAGCTCTGTTATAAACTAACATTTAGTGTAATTCTGTTTATAATTATAATGATTTTCTTATTAAAAAATGTCTTGTTTACTTGATCCTGTAATTCTGATTATTGTTTACTGCTGTACTCTTTGTTGACAGGAACCACATCCTTTCACAATCTTGACTTATCTAGGCTTAAAATGGTCTATTTCTTCCAGCTTCTCCTCGTACAATAGGGCTTTGATTCCCCTGACCATCCTCCTAGCTTTTCTTTATACATTTTCCATTTTGATGTAATTTTTCCTAAAGAGGGATAGCCAGAATTATGCTCAGTACTCCAGAGCTTTACACTGTGGAGTTGAGAACTACCTTAAGAGTACCTACCTTAAGATGACTAATGCATCCTAAAATCTCATTTAACTCTTTCCTGTTTGCTTTGAATTGTTGGATTATAATCACTGGTTGGGAGTATAGGTTGTTCCCTGCAAACAAGTGAGTTACTGGAGGGGGTTATCTTCTCTATTTGCTTTCAGCTGCTTTTTACTTTCCCACATATGAAGATCTGCCAGTTGAGGTACACATGTAAACTCTGTCTGATGTGTGTCAAAGTAAGCGTGATCATGAACAGGTTAAACAATATTTCCACTTACTTTGATAACTGCAGCAGGTTAGGAGGTGGATACATGGACACATGGAAGGAGGCTGTAACCCCCGTACATCAGGAGCACCAGGGGAATGATGGCTTTGTAACTGGGTATAGGGAGAGCCAGAGGAGACAGACGCTTGTCCTTGCTAGACTCTGCAGGAAGTCACTTGTGAGGATGGATAGTCTTGAATATAATGCTGCTGCTGCTTATTGAATTTTGCTCCCTTTAGATGTGCTTGGAGCAAACCTACGAATGAAGACATTCATGTGAGGCATTTTATGATCCAGTGGAGAGACATGGTCTGGGAATGACCTGGTGTGCACTCCCTCTTCTGTCACCAGCTTACTGTGTAATTTGGGCAAGTCATTTCATCCTTCTGTACTGCAGCTTCTCCGTCAAAAAGAATTAAATGAGATTTGCCTTCCTCTGTGCAGCACAGCAACCTACAGGTGAAAGGGGTGAAAGGGTCTCAGTTATTTTTCCTTACGTAATCAGTCACAAAATCCTTTAGGTTGGAAGGGACCTCTTGAGATCATCCAGTGTTTGAACACGCTCACAGTAAATAAGTGTTTTCTTCTGTTCAGGTCGAACTTCATATGGTATAACTGGTGCTAATTGCCTCTTGCCTGTCAGTGGACACTACTGAGAGGAGTCTGGTTCCCTCTTTTTCATCCCTTCCCATCAGGTATTTATAAACATAAATCAGATTCCCCCTGAGCCTTCTTTTCTCCAGGCTAAACAGTCCCAGCTCTCTCAGTCTCTCCTCATACGAAACATACTCCAGTGCATAAATCATCTTAGTGGCCCTGCACTGGCCTCACTCCATTAAGTCCATATCTTTCTTGAACTGGGGATCCCAGGACTGGACACAACATTCCAGGTGTGGCTTCATTGGTCCTGAGCAGAGGGGAAGGATGGCCTCCCTCGACCCGCTGCCAGTGCTCTGTCTAATGCAACACAAGATGGTGTTGGCCTTCTTTGCTGCATAGGTACAT
Source organism: Egretta garzetta (assembly GCF_000687185.1). NCBI lineage: Eukaryota > Metazoa > Chordata > Aves > Pelecaniformes > Ardeidae > Egretta > Egretta garzetta. The sequence continues at coordinate 8,601,390 of NW_009258671.1, forward strand.
TGCTGGCTCATGGTCAACTTGGTGTCCACCAGACACTCAGGTCCTTCTTTGCAGAGCTGTTTTCCTGCTGGTAAGCCCCACAGTGTGTACTGGTGCATAGGGCTTATTCCTCCCCAGATACAGGACTTTGCGTTTCCCTTTGCTAAACTTCACGAGGTTCCTCACTGCCCACTCCAGCCTGTTGAGATCCCTCTGGATGTCAGTGCA